>NC_056731.1:1913868411-1914065911 GCF_019279795.1 Protopterus annectens
AAGTGCCTTAGCCAGGGTGATATTGGGAGGGGCAGAAGAGAGTAGTGGAGTTCATCCCCAAAGCAGAATAATCAAGCGGTGAGCATGCATTCTCCCATAGTGCAGGCAGGAAATATTGCTTCTTATTTTAGTTTTTAGCTGGAGACATAATGAAGCAAAGATCTTAACACAATTATCTGCCTGAACTGTAAGTGTAACCATGGTGTTGACTTACATGCTTTACTGTTCGTGGTTAGTGGTGATGTGCTTCACACAAAAACACTAAACGGAAGTTGCCACTTACATCTGGATTTCCACTGGAGTGCTTCCCTGATTGATCCAACACATCAAAGCAGAAGGTCAGCTGATGTATCAGCTCATCTTTGTTTAACAGCTATAAAACATACCGCACAAGGAACCCATCTAAATGCTTACAAGATTTTTTTCCTAAAACCAGCAGCTTTTCTTAGCCTCAAATCATAATTTAAGTCAGCTGGAAGAATGAAGTCTGATGTCATGAACCAATATACCCTCACTGTGGTGGGGGGGGGCTGTGAAAACTGGCATCTTGGTGCTAAATCAACCATTCCTTTTTCTTTGAGAATTATCAGGGATGTCAAGGAAGGTGTTGGGGGCAAACCTTGCATGGAATGTATGTATATTATTTCAGTAGTCAGATCAATGCACTTTATTACTGTAGTGTTCTATCTGTAACACCAATATAATGTGCGCATATCTTCAGGGTTTCACTGTTCTGGGAATTAACATTTTTTTTTATAGTAAGAGGTATTCATTGCGTGTCCTCATCATTAATGCAAGGAGGCAAAACACTTTTATCATTGACAGCATGACTGAATCTGTGAAAGACTGTTCGATATCTGGCTCAGAACAACAACTGTTGCAAATCAGGGAGTTTATTTTATCTTGTTTATAATCTCTTCCCCCTATATAGATTAAGGTTGGATAACCTACCCAGGATGGTTTATGGAAAGTTGTCCGATAATCACATAGGATTCTAGAACATACAGAGAGACAATAGGAATTCAAATACACCTAACATAAATTAATAAATGTGAATAAAACATGGCTTTCCCATATATCCTTGATGCACTAAATCTCAGAAATCACTTGCATGTTAGACCAAAACAAGTGATTGCTCAAGAGCACTGTGCTGACCTATTACTTTGTATATTATGGGTAACTTTCAGGGAGTTGTGAGTGTGGACTGAAACATGGGTGGGGTGGTGGTGTTTCACTCTTCCATAGTGGAAGCAAAGAAAAGCAAATTATGTGTATTTGTACTTCAGGTAAACTGGTTCAGAATCACGTATCCCATGAGAAAAGCAGTTAATTTGCAGTAGGAGTGCTTGCATTACTGAAATCTCAAAATCCTTACAGTATCTATTCCATGGCAGACCTTTAATACGGTATAGAAAAAGTGTTGCAAAGATTGTGTTTTGTTATTTAATCTTGATATAATGGGGATTCCATTAAATATTTGGTAAAATATAACACAAATATGGGCCACAACTCTAAAATCTTCCAGCTTTTTATGGACATTCTTGACTCTGGCTCTATCCCTGTTGTAATATCATATTTTATGGACATTCTTGACTCTGGCTGTATCCCTGTTGTAATGTTGTATTTTATGGACATTCTTGACTCTAGCTCTATCCCTATTGTAATGTCTTATTTTATGGACATTCCTCACTCTGGCTCTACCCCTACTGTAATCTGGCATTTTATGATAATTTCCTGGCATCCATTTTTGAGTAAATAATAAGTCGGTTATGATCAGAGATGCAGACATAATCCCCTATGTGAAAAGGATCAGAATAAAACATCTTCCTATCCTCTTCCTATTAAAAAAATACATTATTTCTAAAGTATATATATGGGATTTATATTAATTTGTTATGAAACAACAACAGCAACAACAACAAAATTGTATTCCATTTTCCCTCCAATAAGATGCATAACTAAGTCATGTAGTACCCCATGACTTTTCCACATTTCTGAATATGCCCTATTTTATCCACATAGGTTCGTACTAGGCTAACTGCCCTTGTGGGCCATTTTAAGCCTAGCCAATTACCCCATGTAAGAATCAAACCCAGCACCTTGTGTCTATAAGGTAAGCACCTTAACTATTATACCAACCTCCCACACCATAAAAGTATTTTGTTTCAGTACTCGTTCAGCTATTGTAACAAGCATCTCTGCCTTTGATGATGTATAGACACAGAATATATACCTATTCATATATGAAGTAACTGCATTCCTTGTTTATGGTCAGTGCAGCAATATAAATAATTTTTATATATGAAGTTGTCATAACATCAGCTGATCTGTAGTTCTACTTAGAAACTTCCCTCAATAACTTCTTCTAGTCTTTAATATAAGAAGGACCTAGCTCCATCAGATACTTTGTTTCAGAATCAGCAAAAATGGTAACAGTTTCATTTAGATAGCCATGCCTGATATAACTGCTATAAAAGTGAGGTTCTGTAAGTGTTTATGGATTTTCAGCATAGCCAATGCACTTAAATACTGGAGTATATGTACCTGGATTTTTGTAATGTCAAGAATTATAATGCTTTTTTTTTTACAGTGCACTAGAATTAACATGCCTTGGGACAATAAAACATGTTTCAAAATTTCTTATGTACAAGAAAGCAAATAATAATAGAGATAATTACCTGCTGCATTATTTATAATACCCCATCCAGAATATGCAAAGAAGGCATGATAAAATGCTTGTCCAATATATGATGCCTCAGGAGCATTTGCAATGAAACCTTTCTCCAGGTATTGCGTCTTTCCTTTTGTTAAAACAACCAAGCCACCAATGGAAATAATAGCCAGAGCAACAACTTTCAGCACTGTGAATACATTATGGGTATAGCTGGCCCATTTCACACTAATGCAGTTCAGACAACACACAAGCCAAACAGATGCCAAAGCTGTACACTTCTTTGTTAGAACCGGGGCTGCACAACCATAATAAAAAGGCTTCACTGCATATTCAGCAAATGTCAAAGCTTTGATAGCAACTGATGCTGGTCTTCTGAACATAGTTATAGTCCATAAAAATATAAAAGCTGGGATGGGTCCAAGGCATCTTTTTATATGATAGTAATTTCCTCCAGACAAAGGCAAGGCAGCTCCCAATTCTGCATAACAAAGGGCTGCAAGCATGGTTAATAAGCCAGCAAGCAACCATACTATCATGGCAATTCCTACATCTAACTGTGAATATTTCATCACTCCACCTGGAGATATAAAAATTCCAGAACCCACTGTGACACCTATTATCAGGTTAGTACCACTGAAATATCCAATAGTTCTTTTCAGCTGTATCACCCCATCATCCTCTTTGTTTTTAGCAAGTTTTTGGACCATGTTGTGACTGTTTGCCATCCCAACTTCAAAATACAAAGTTTAAGATGTTCGGCATCTTTTATATTTGACGTAATACTTTCACCATTAACCATCATTTTGCAGTTTTAAAAATACCTAACTAAAACATTTAACTATTACTGGTACTCATTTACACATGGTGATTCATAATAGGCTACGTTTCACTCTTTTGCCATTAGCATATCACTAGTCGCTATTGTAACACAAAGTCTGAACATGTTAAATTTTGTGGGACGCAATACAGAATAGAGAATGATTATCTTTGGTTAACAGAAGGGGATTTTGATGAGATTACTTAACTGTCATAATTGGTGACTTATGCAGTGCGCTCAATTAATTTGTTAATGTTTTTTGCACACATACTCTATAACTTAGCTAACATCATGTGAGTATGGTTTCTATTAGCAACCAACTGAATGAGGCATGAGTCTTTTTGTAGTTCCTGTATTCATACTTAGTTTATCTAAACAGAATGGGTCATTATTCTTTGTGCGTGAGACAAGCTTAATTCCAAGATAAGTCTTAGAGTAAACAATGCATGCCCTTTAATACCAATACACAACCCTTCTTGCAGCTGTGCACCTGGAAATGGGAAATTAAATAACTAGGTCCCTGAGATGTAAGTGAATAGCTATATAATTGTATATACACGAGTGTGTGTGTGTGTGTGTGTGTGTGTGTGTGTGTGCGTGCGTGCGTGCGTGTGTGTGTGTGTGTGTGTGTGTGTGTGTGTGTGTGTGTGTGTGTGTGTATATATATATATATATATATATATATATATAATATAGACAGCTAGATATAGATAGCTATATATATATATATATATATATATATATATATATATATATATATAGATTTACACACACACACACACACAGACACACACACACACACACACACGTAGATGGTTCCATGCCATTTGACCAAAAACACAAAATGTCAAAAACACAAAATATTGAAAATTAAATTTGCTCTTTCCCTACTGTTATGCAATTCCAGACATGGCATATAAAATTAGAGGGTGTGGGTGTGGGAGGGTGTATGCAGAGGGGCTTGCCCCCTGCATTAATTAGGGTTTCAGTAGTTTGTGTTTTCGATCAAATGGTATAGAACCTGTGTGTGTGTGTGTGTGTGTGTGTGTGTGTGTGTGTGTGTGTGTGTGTGTGTGTGTGTGTGTGTGTGTGTGTGTGTGTGTGTGTGTGTGTGTGTGTGTGTGTGTGTGTGTGTGTGTGTGTGTGTATACATATTTATATATACATACACATACACACACAAGCACAGTGAGATATGTACAGAGAGAAAGATGCATATAATGTACATAGTTATGCTGTAGGAAGTAACACACAGTGGAGACAGTACTTTAGTTTTAGTTCGCTTTATATTTACAGAAAAGTGTTCAACTTTAAAAGAAAAAGCCAACATGATCCTGATTTAGGAAAAAGTGTTTCAAAAATGTGTTACAGTTCTCAATTGTTACTCCCCAGCTTAGTATAAATTCAGGTCTGTAGACCACTGGGAATCTGTCTCTATCTCAGCACAGGCATAGCCACAGTTCTGATTGTGGTATTCTACATGTTCTGCTATCCCTCTGAGTATATCCTCAAACTTCCTTTTGTTTCTCTAAGGCTTCTTCTGGTCAAACCTCTGGCCAGGATTTCCCCAAGAGTCTCTGTTACTGGATGCATATGTCACTATCATTTCAGAAGCAGACATCGCTATCATCTTAGGCTACAGCCCTTGCTTTTAACATCTTCTCCACAGATATCTGAAATTAGCCTCTACTGCTGCATGCTTTACTATAATTTTAGGTATATATGCCGCATTGGTATATTTATACCACACTAGTGTATGATCACCACTTCAAAACACCACTTTAAACAACATTTCAATAGTAACTGTCATACTGAAAAGGACTGAATTAGCCTTATAATAGCCACTATACCACAATGACAATTTCTACTAGCGTCCAACACTGTTGTGTCCTGATTAGGATAGGTTATGAGACCTAGATAGCCCATCTGCATTGAATTTCTTATTACCCAGACAGTGTTTAGCCATAAATTTGATGGGTTGTACGCATAAAGCTCACCTGCCTACTTTGTTCTTAACACTCTTTTTTATATAGCCATCACAGGGGTGGATAATCAGGTACTAACATAAAGCCACAACTGAAAAATTGTGTTGTAGTGAAGTGAGTGCCTATTTATTGTTGAGCCACTCTCACTCTATGGCAGAGTATCTCATCCAAGCCCTAGCTGTCTCCCTGCTCAGGTAGCAGGCTAGGTGTTCTTCATCAGCTTCTCCCCCTTCTTTGGCTGAATTGATATGGATAGTAAAGGGCTTATCGAAGTCGGGGTGACTAAAATTGACCCTGAGCTCAAAATATTTTTAGCTGGTTAAAAGCCACTTCTGCTACTAAAGTCCAGCTTAGCTGGATGCATGCCTTGCAGTTTGTAAGTTCTGTTAGATGACAGGCTATGGTAGCAAACATGGGCAGAAGCTTTCTATAATAGCCTGCAAGCCTGATTGTTTTATTTTATTTATTTAATGGGATAAGCTCTTCTGACACCATTGCCTTTTTTGAAGGGGTGACACAGCAGCACTGTCTGGTTGAATGACTTGCTCAGCAGACACAGTAGCCAAATGGAGGTTGAAGGAATCCCATTCCGAACTACAGAGAACCCAAGCCCTTAATCTTTTTCCTTAATGCTAGACAAGGAATGCCTAGGAATGCTTTCTCTTGGGATTTTATACTTGATATTGGCTAGTTTTTGACAGCTTCTATTTTTGCCTTTTTGAGGTATAATTACCACTTTCACAGTCATGTACCTATAGTGCCTGGCTGCTGAAATACAAAGCTTATTTTGACAGTATTAACTTTTTAAGGCCTGCTTGTCTTAAAGAGTTCAGCACAGCTTGTACTATGGCTAAATTTGACTACCAATCCTCTGAATAAATTACTGTGTCATCAAAATTTAATGTCATTGACTGACAACTGATAGATATAAAAATGCTCAAAACAACTTTCAGCAAACCTTGGAGTTATTATTTTTCATTGTTTTTAAAGGAAGAGCATGCCCAAACATATATTTTCCTACACTGAGGTCATAATATAACAGAGAGAACTCCAATTGTCAATTAAGGTTGTGTCAGCCATATTACTTCACTCTTTAGTCAAACTACATGTTTCTGTCATCAGGGTATGCAGTTAATTCCTTGGAGTAAACTTTCAGAACTTTATCCATCAGCATTTGAATAGTGGTAGAAGCTATGTTCATTTCAAAATGGTAAGACAGTAGAATGAAAACAGTCCTTCAGGAGTGGAGGCGGTTGTCTTTTCTTTGACTTTAGGGATAAGGAAAATCCGTCATTATCCCCTGGGCAAAAACAAGGTGGTGAAAAAACTTGTTTTGCCTAACCTGTCTATGAGTTCATCCATTTTGGCCATTGGATAAATGTCAGAGCTAGATATTTCATTCAATCATTATAAAATCTTATGGGGTCATTCAGCTTAGGGATGAATACAGTTTGGACTGTTCCTTTCACTAACAGATTCCTCAGTAACTTCCAGTTTTCAAACAAATCAAGCCAGAAGTAGCAGAACTGAAGGACCAATTTGGTAGATAAATGCAGCAACAACAAAACCCAAAGGATCCACCACGGTAGAGTAAGAGTAAAATCTTTAATAACCAGGATAAGCGCTTTTGAGTAATCCAACTCTTTTTCAAATCCAAGTACAAAACATAATAAAACACACAATCTATTTAAAAACACACTGAACCAATACAATTGCAATACAGCACACACCTCCAGAAGGCCCACTCAATTCAGTTTCCAAGGTGTATGTCCTCTGAGAACAGGCTTTAGTGGTAGAACACTATTAAGCCCTGGCATTCCATCAGCCTGCACTGCAGATCTGCAATCCAGTTAACTTCAATCTGTTCTGTTTTGAAGGAAATATCACCCCCTCTTCTGGTCAAAGTACATAACTGCAGGACCATAAATTTAAAAGTATGTCCCAAATTTTTCTTAACATGCTGTGCCAGCCCATTATGTTCACCACCAGTCCTTATGTCTCTGCAGTGCTGTAAAACCCTCTCCTTCAAAATTCTATTGGTTTGCCAACATAAAATAAGTCACAATCCTGGCACTTTGCTAGATAAACCAAGTTCCTAGTAGTACATTTGGCAAAACCTTTCAAACAATACACTCGTCCATTGACCTGATGTTGAAATTTATTAGACCTGTCTATAAAGGGGCAGCCTTTGCAATTTCCACATGGAAATGTTCCTATTTATTGCACTCCCAAACCAAGCTGTCCAGAAGTGCATCCCACAGCGTCTTTACAAAGCAGTCTCTTTAGATTAGGTGCATTCCTGAATGCATAAACAGGGGCTGGACCTACAATCTCTTTAATACCATCATCAAAGTGTAGAATCTTCCATTTCTCATGTATAATCCTTTTAATTTTGTTCACAATCACTGTTGTAACCAATAATCAGCACTGTGCGCCTTCTATTGATCACAGGATCCACATGCCCGCAGGTCCGAGGGGCTACTTCAGAAATAGGACTTCCAGCTCCATCTCTACCAAACCAAGGTCTTGCAAAAGTCTGCCTCCACACATGATGTTCCCTGCAAGCCATCCTTATGGCTCCCTGTGTGTAGCCTCTCTCCTCAAAGCATGACAGCAGAAGCTCAGTGTCTTTATCATACACATCATCTTGGGTACACAGTCTGGAGGCATGCATAATTTGCCCTGTTATGACATTGTTAAAAATATTCTGGGGGTGCATACTCCACCTCTCCAAATAGGTGTTCTTCCAGCAATCCTTTCTGTAGGTCCTAGTTTGCAGGAACCTCCGTGCATCAATGAATAACTCCACATCAAGGAAGGCTATTGAGGTGGTAGAATGGTTAACTGAAAAGGTCAAATAACTAGTGATCTGCTGTAACTTTCGATTTTTAACTCTTCCTTTTACCTACTCCAGTTAACCCCTTTGTCCTCATCACTGTCTTCCTTTTGTAATCTACTAACCTGCTTTGCAATAAATTTATGTTAGCATTTTCTGTTACCTCTATATCCTACTAGTACCAAAATGTTCATACATTTGGTGACACTTTATTTTCTTCATTTATGTCATTGTCGTCGTTATTCAATACTCAGTATTTATTGCCAACTTTTTCATGGAAATTATTTTCATTCATCTTATATGCATTTTTTTTGTTGTATGGCCTTACACATCACATTGAGCACCAGACCTTTCATTACACTCGCTGATTAATTGTCCATTTGAGCCAAGAAAGAAGCAAACCAGTTTTAGCTGCCTCTAATATCAAATTATTCCTCTACAACCAGAAACTTTAATTGCACATGTTAAAGTCCTGACATCACCTTTTTACTTTCAAAGTCACCATTGCTTCTATTCCAGTACATACATCCCTTTCAGCTTTTACCTTTTTAATTTCATTCACAGCCTCACATAGTTTGTAAACACTTCTCCAAGTCTCTTTTCTACCTCATTAAATCTGAATTGTATAGTCACTTTCCTTTTATTATTCATATGTCATTCTGTGAAAACCTATTTATTCCATAGGTAACAGTTCCTTTTCACTTTGCATCCCCTCTGAACTTTTCCATAACTTTAAAATATTTAAATATTAAATCATAATAGGGTTCTTTAGCTAATAAAATAAAAGCCCTTGCATTCAAAGCCATTATTCTGTCAAAGGTACAGCCACATTGTCCAAATGTTGTATTTTTGAATAAAATCATTTTGTCTGGATTTTGGTCTAAACAGTTCTCATCGCTTTTGTTGAAGTACTGTCTCTTTATTTCTTTTAGTATCGCCCTTTCCCACTGCCGACACTGCTGCAAATGCTGTATCATTTCTCTGTGTTACTGCTGCTACTACTATATCTTGTGTATCCTCTGCTCTCTCTCTCACTTACATTTACACCTTCTCCTTTACTTCTGATACTGTCTTCTTCACACTGAACTCTTGCTGTACTTTTTCCATAAGATCTCCCTACATTGCTGCTGAGAAATCCCCTGGCTAAGCTTGCTGCATCAGGTCCTGCAATGCATCACTGGACCACCCCAAAATTAATTTTCTTTGAAATTCTTTCTCTGAATCTCACTTGTCTGCCATAACAGCCACCAGTCTGCTGCCTGCACACTGATCCACCAACCTGATCTCTTCCCAGCATGCTCCATGCTAAAAAGAAGAGGGACTTTATTTAATCATTAAAACCAATATTATTTATTTACACTGCATTTTACAAATACTTTACTACTGCATCAGTATTCATATTTTTGTTATTTTAAATAATATGCTCACCTTCTCTCATTTTTCTCTACCCCTTATTCCTGATACTTTTTTATTTTATTACTAATTCCATAGTCATCCCATAACTGATTATACAGTAATTCTTGACATGTCATTTGCCACTCAATCCAACCAGCACTAACAAGAATTCTAGGTATCAACAGTTTTCTCTTTAAGTTCATAAAAGACATATATGAAAATGTTCATATTCATTTTCCAACAATGTTCTCACAGAAACTATCACATCTTTTCCACATAATCTGGGTTTAGCTACATTCTAAACAATGGTCCATGCTTTCCTCAGCTTTACAAATATTACATTCTTTCACTTACTTGTTTATATTTCACTAATCCTCTTATAGGCAATGTTTCTAGGATCAGCTTCCATATAAGCCTAATTGTGTCTTTAAATCTTTCTGTTCTGTCTTTTTATTTGTACATTTTGTCTTTTCAATTTTTTTATAAAATAAAAATTTTCCATTATTTGCTCATACCATTTTCTTTGACTACATTTCTCAGTGTTATCTGCAATATTCTATATTCTTGTTATTTCTTGACATTCATTTATTTCTCAGTAATCACAACCCTGTATACTTCATGCATAATACCTGTCATAGCCCCCTAGCAACTGAGAAATAGTGTGCAAGTTATTTATTTTATCGTGGAAGTCACGATCATTCTCTTTCCATCCTGACTTTTTTTCTTCCTGCATGACTACCTTCTAAACAAGAAAGTGACCTCCTAAGGACTGGTGTGCAGTTACCTAAGGACCGAAACAAACCCCTCTGAAAACACATTGTAGGTCTCCTATTGCTCAACCTTCTGTGCTTATTTTAAGCTTATCATCCTAGTTATTAATTAGGCTTCTCTGTTGCCTCACCCTCCCCTTCTTTTACTGTTATAATGCCTAAATTTCTACATAAATTTCTTGTACCTAGTTGCTGCATCTTCCCTGCACTTAAACAATTATAAATCCAGTACTTTGAATTCTAGGCTATTGTCTTTTTACTATTCATTTTCAAGGTCTCTCATAATTTCCATACTTCCATTATAATCCCCCCTTGGCTTTTTCTTCGAACTTTAGTGGCTGTCACCTTGGAAAGTATTGGCCTCTTGGATTCACTGATTGTTTTTTATGACCCTCTGCAAGTGGCTCTGCCTGCTCCATTTGCTCTCGCTACACCCGGGCTCACTTCACTCTTCTACCCGGGTTTATGTTAAAACAACAAAAACTGAAAACATTGAACACTCAGATGAGTGAAAACGCATATAATCAAAATTGCTATTGTGGGGAGCTGCACCCCCCACATTCCCTCTTAAAAATATATTCCACCTCCAAGATTGCACTACAGTGAGGAAAGGGCAAATTTTCTGATCTTCACTGTACCATGATCTTAGAATATCGATGTCACTTATCTATGTTTTCGCCCATTCGAGCGTTCGATATTTTCAGTTTTTGTTGTTTTACCATAGACCCCCCTCTACTCTAACCCCTTTCCCACCCACCCCTGCATACTCTGAATTTATTGCTAACTAATTGATTCCCTCCCATCTTTACCACATCCCTTCCTCCTATCATCAACCAATTAAACTCTCTTTTTTCCCTCTCTTTCCTTAGTCTCCAGTCTTTTCGCCACTTCCTATATTACATTTCCTCTTCACTCTTCCTACTTAAACTACCGTATCATATTATTCCTTTTCCCACCATTTTATTGTACACATTATTTTCACTCCCTACCTTTTCTTGACATTACACACAATACTATCATACTCCTCCTGCTCCTTCTCACCTTTGTATTCAAATCACAACCCTCTCGTTATACATTCTCTTTTACTTAAATTATCTATTTTGTCTCAATAACTCACTAGTTGTGTAAGACGTCCTGCTACTTTCACTTATTTTACCTTATCTCTTCATCTCTCCCACCTATCAAGCCCTTCCCTTGTGCTCATTACTATCTTCCAACCTCTATCTGAAATATTTTAAGCTTTCTGTCTTTTACTATCTCAGTATGTTTCTTCCTCTCTTCTACATACCTTTTCTTTTTCTCCTAAATTATATTTCTTCATATCATACTCTTATTAATCCCCTACACTTTCCACTTATCTCTGACTACTCCTTTCATACTAGGACTCACCATTCTTTTTCCATCTCTCCCTTACTTTTCCTTACTTCTAACTCTATTTTCCTTAAGATTAAAATATTCCCTCACATCTCTTTTCGCCTTACCACTAAACATAAACATCACTTCTCTTACTTCTCACCTCCAAGTCTTCACTACCTCTTTTTTACCTTACTACTTTCTGATGATGTAAACCCCAACCCTGGGCCATCCAGTAACTCCTCTATTACCTATCTAAACACACTATCTATGCCATGTCATCCTCACTCCCCTTCTAAATGTTTAATACTTATTTCACTCAATATATGCAGTATCATGAATAAAATAAGTGAATTCCATGCTTGGATGGCTCACTAGTCTGCTGACATAATAACAATTATTGCACCTTGGCTCAAACCTCACATCTCTGACAAAGAATTTCTCTCCACTGGACAAAACATACTTCATCTAGAGCAACCAAACAAAAAAGGTAGAGGTGTAGCTATAAGTTTCTCTGATCATCTGAAACTGTCCCCTGTATTAAAATTTCCCCGTGTTTCACACTGCCGAACTCCTAACTGCTAAATTAAAACTTAATGACTGTAAAATTCTAACAATAGCTGTGTTATATATTCCCCCGATGACAATATTCCCATACTTGAACAAATCCTCTCCTGGTTCTCCCAAAATATAGCCAATGAAACCACTCTATTAGGAGATGTCAACATCAATTGGTTAACCCTTACTTCTAGTACATTCACTTCTTCTTTAAACGTACATGACTTTACTCAACTAATCTCTACTCCCACTAACTATAATAAACCTATCAACTCTAGTTCTATTGTAGACTGGGTACTTTTATCTAGACCTGTATCACCATCCAAAAACATTACCTGATGCCATCAGAGACCATTCCTTTATTTTTGTTCAAAGATTTTACCATCATCATCAAAGGCCACATAAATACAAAGACTGTCACAACCTCTCTAACTTTCATCCTGATATATTCAATAACTTGCTTACCTCTATAAACTGGACTTTCCTATTTTACCTTACCTTAGATGAAGCAGTTCAAAAATTTAATTCAATATTTCTTAATATACTCAATCCACTTGCCCCCCTCAAATTATAAGAATGAAATCATTATGCCCTCCCTTGTTATATCAGTCAACACGCTCTCTTTTGCATAAAAGAGATGATGACTAGAAACTTTGGTCTAAGACCAAATCCCCCTCCAACCTACAAACTCATGTAACCTATCTAAGAAAAAAAAATAAAAAATTAACTTTGTAACCTAAGAAAAAAAATTAACATCGACAAAAAAATGTTTACATCAAACCTCAGAATACTGATTTCAATAATCCCAAAAAAAATTTGGAATACTGTCAATCTTATCCTACACCCAGGTAAACCTACAACTCCTAAACCACGCCCTAATAATAACCCCTCAAAACTGCTACATTACTTAAGTCTTACTTTATGAACTCTATCAGTAAAGCAACATCATCCTCTAACTGCACTATCCCTACTGACACCCTTTCCCCCTAAATGTAATGATGCACTCTCTCTGAAACCTGTCCCCTCCAGCTACTTCATAAGCTTAAACCATGTTCACCTTCTGTTGACTAGTTACCTCCATTCTTCCTCACGCTTGCAGCAAACATCATAGCTCATCCCATTTTCATCCTCATTAATCACTCTATATCTGAATCTACTGTTCCCTCAATATGGAAACAATTCTTCATTATTCCTATCCACAAAGGTAGCAATTCTACTGAGCAATATAACTACCATCCTATAGATATTTTCAACCCTGTCAATAACATACTTGAAAAATGTGTACATAAAACAAATTGTGGACTATTTTCTGAAAATCTACTTACCCCACCCCAACTTGGCTTTTGTCCTCACCACAGTACAACTACTGCCCTTATTTCTTTTTTCCACTTTATCTCCCTTGCCAGAGACAACACTAAACTTGCCTCCTGTCTCTTTCATGACCTATCAAAGGCTTTTGACACCATCTGTCATAACATGGTCCTCTCCAAACTCTCTGACCTTAACCTTTCTTCCTCAACCATCTCCTGGTTTGACAGCTACCTCTCCAAACAGACAACAATCTGTTAAATGGCTCTCCTCTCTATCTCCCTTTCTTCCCATCAAGATGGGAGTTCCTCAAGGCTCTGTTCTTGGTCCCCTACTTTTCAACAACTTTACTAACCACCTCCACACTTCCTGTACTCACTCTAAACTCATTCATTTTGCTGATGACTCTACTATTATCTCCTCTGCTGATGCCCTCTCTGAATTGCTCACTGTCACTCAAAATTCCTTCACTTCTATTGAAAATTGGCTCTCTTACAACCAACTTATTCCTAATCCAAATAAGAGCAAACTCCTCCTATTCCTTTCCACATCACTCTCAAACTTCAAACCCTCATTCACTATAACATATCTAAACAGTCATAAAAGTTATAACACATACTAAGCTTCTTGGGACAATCATTGACAATCAACTCAAAACTGATCTACATGCAAATCACTATATAAAGAAAATTCACCAAAAACTTGGCTTTCTCTACAGAAATAATATGACTCTTGTACTTCTCTTGCATATGCTTGCCTTCTCTCTAGTCTCTTCTATAGTTCAAAAAGCACGACAAAAAAACCAAGGCAAGGAGACAAGTTCTTGAAAAAGTTGGTAAGAACAATTCGTAGACCACAAGGAAATAGCGTAATACCAATTTAATAAACGCTTTCGTCGAGAGACTTCTTCAGAATACATTTAAAAGCAAAAAACACTCCACTTAAATAGTACACCAATAAATCAATTATCCAATAATAAAAGTACATTGATTAAAAAAGTCAGAATTTAAAGTGCTAGTGCATGTCAAATAAACATGGTTGAAATAATGCCTTTATCAATACATAATTTACTGTTCCGTAAGAAACATTTGATGTTAATTGTCTCGTTTAGACCAGGAGGTTGATCAGATTTTAACCTGATCTGCCATAAAACTTCCCTCTGTTCAACGAAATTCCTAAAATCCCCCCCCCTCAAATCTGATTTACAAACCTCAGCAACAGTAAATAAAAATTTTTTAAAATTCACACACACAACTGAATGTCTAAATAAAGCATTTGATGCGTCATGGGTTTTAATGCTGTAAACATGTTCACGAATACGTGTTTTAAAACACCTTGTCGTCATTCCAACGTAAAACGCTGGACATGAACAACATAACGCAATGTAAATAACCCCCTTAGAACAACAGTTGACATATTCAGGTACTTGAAATGTCCTGTCAAGGGATTCAATGACAATTAATGGTCCTACAGACAAAAACCTACACATATTGCAGTTATAACAAGGAAAAACACCCTTGTTACTAATACGAGTGTTAGTTGTAGAGGGATGAGTTCCTTCTAAAGCCCTTTTAATATTGTAAGTGTTTCTAAAAACAAAATTGGGTTTCTCTCCAAGAACTCTAAAAATGTCAGCATTCCCTTGAATGATCTTCCAATTGTTAACAATCAAATTTTTTATAGCCTGTCCGTCAATACTCATTCCCAAGGAACATATAGGTCCGTCAAACCCTTTATTGATACAGGTTTTAGCAATTGTAACAACGGAATTATCTTGCCCATGGTACTCCAATAATGCCGGATAGTGGGTATCCCTTCGACCAAGTACGTACATAATGATGTCGTCTAACATGGAACAAGGATACCCCCTATTTATGAACAATTTTTTAATAAGGGCTATTTCATCCATCAAATCATTTTTGGATGAGGTCAATCGACAAGCCCTAATAAATTGACCCTTGGGGATGTTTTTAATGGTATGTTTTTGATGAGCACTGTCGAAATGAAGATAACTGTTAGTGAATGTTTCTTTACGATATATCTTGCTGTTAAATCTACATTCCTTATTGTCCCACCTAAGGGCCACATCTAAAAAATGAACGCATAACCCTGAACTTCCAAGGGTAAATTTCAAAAATTCAACCTGTTGATTAATCTTAATAAGGAAATCATCAATAACTGCTTGATTACCTTCAATAACAAAAAACAAGTCGTCCACAAATCGAAAATATAATAATAGGTGAAAACTACTCTTCAAAGAATCGAGGAAGGAATCCTCCCACCAAGACATAACCAAATTGGCGTAAGAGGGGGCTGCAGATGAACCCATCGCAACTCCCCTCTTTTGTCTATAATAGGTGTTCCCAAACAAGAAGAAATTGTGATGTAACAAAATGTCAAGAAACCTACATATAGTAGAAACTTGGCCACTAGTAAATTTACCCTGTTTACTTAATAAGGTGCATACAGCATCAATACCTTCATCATGAGGTATACAGGTAAATAAAGAAACCACATCAATGGTGAACAAAAGATGTTTTTTTGGATCAAAAATATTCTTATTGGCAAATTCATTAAATCTATTTAAAAAATGCCATGAATCTTTGATATAGGATACTTGTTCGGACACCAATGGTCCTAAAGTGGCATCTAAAATTAATGAAATCCCCTCGGTAACAGAATGGGGGGAAGACACAATGGGCCTAAAAGGAGGTTTCGTAATACTTTTATGTGTTTTTGGGATTCCAAAGAGAACCCCCACCCTTGGTTTGTGAATTACACAAAATTCATATACATCCAAATCAATTTCGTTATTCATAAGAGCGTCATATAAAATGGAATGTATAAATCTCTCCTTTTTCTGTATCTCAGAAAAGGTGACAATTTCATATTCATCCTGATTGTTCAATAAAACAGACATTTCATTAAAATAATGTTCTTGTGTCATTATCACAATATTCCCTCCCTTGTCACTTTTCATAAAACGTAAACAGTTATTTTTATTACGTAATTCGTTAAAAGCTTTCCTCTCATTAAAATTTAAATTGTGGTTAAACCTAGGACGACTTACAAAAACCTTATCAAGCTCGTTCAAACATGTTTGCTCAAAAACTTTAATAGTATGAATCAAAGGGGGGTTGTAAACAGAGGGTTTTTTTAAAAAGTTTCTAGCTTCTGGAACGTCATTCAAAATGTAAGTAAGGTTCAATTTCCTCACAAATTTTTTTATATCCAAAACGGTCTTACCGTAGTCAGCCCTTACTGTGGGAACAAAATTCAAACCACGTCTAAGCACATCATATTCAAAATTGCTAAAGGTGGAATCAGTTAAATTGATAATGTCAAAATTTCCTTGTTCATGTCTCAAATCTCCTCCTCTGAGGAGTTGGAGCCCAGAAAAGTCCGGCTCCTGGTCAACATTGTCTTTCTTACTTGTGGAATCTTTTTCCCTAAAAAAGCCGAGGTGTCTGAATTTGAGAAGTCAGTAACAATCTTGTTTGTCAAGCCTTTGTCGGAATTCACGTTCAAATCAGTCATAATAACTGTATCAGTCTCCACATCAAGTATGTTCCCGGTAATATTAACAACGGCCCCGTTACTGTGTTTACCCCGGTCATTAGAATGCCCGGTGTTAGAAACGTTGTCAAAACCCGGCAAAGGGGGGTTGTTCCGGAAAGAAGTACTAGACTCTGTGGGTAAAACTTTGCTGTTTTTAGCTACAGCGGAACTGTAAAAATGTTTGTTACCGGAGAAGGAACCACCCGTTCTAGGATATGGCTCTTTGTTACCGGGAACAAAAAAATTGTATGCAGAGTTAGATTTATATGCAAAAATATCCCGCTCAAGTTTTGTATGTTTCCTGTTGGTTATTTCCAAAGAATGCTTGTCAACTTCGTCAAACAAATTGTTAAAAAATTCTCTCTGAATACATCCATTACCCACTCTTTTAATTACTTTTTCCAACTCACAAATTTCATCATACAACACGACCATTTTGGCAATGTTGTTATCAATTAAAAGCTTCAAAAAAGCCATACCTGCATCATTAAAAAAGGAAACAAGTGTGCCGAACATAGGGTCGCCTATCTTCACCCCGTTCGGACATTTGAAAAACCGGAGTCCCTTAGGCATGACCCGTAGTTCGATGCAACGTTCGAAATAGTGATTTTCAATAGACAACGAACGATGTCTTTTCAACAATCTTGTCAATAACTCTTGTTTTTTTCTCAAGTCCTCGTCAAACAAGGAAAAAGAAGAATTCTCACCAAAAGGATTACTTGTCCCTTCCAATAGAGGTTTAATAACAGAAACTTCCTCCGGAAGTTGACGTCTAGACTTTTTACTGTTGTTTCGGGTAGAATCTTCCTCCACTTCGATAACGGTATCCAGTTCCTTAAAGGAACCGCTAGGACTACAGGCATTCGCCACAGCTGATGATGTAGTACTGGCTTTTGACACCAAAAACTTCAACGAAGTCTGAATATCACGTAAAGTAGATACAAGTAAGTTACTAAAGTTGGAACTGGAATCACAACCAGGAGTGGGATGAATACTTAAATTCAATAATTGTTCATCAGTCTCCTCAGCCATGGTCTGGATAGCAAGGCAACAAAAATCCAAACGAAACACCACCAGTAAATCAAGACCAAAAAGCACGACAAAAAAACCAAGGCAAGGAGACAAGTTCTTGAAAAAGTTGGTAAGAACAATTCGTGGACCACAAGGAAATAGCGTAATACCAATTTAATAAACGCTTTCGTCGAGAGACTTCTTCAGAATACATTTAAAAGCAAAAAACACACCACTTAAATAGTACACCAATAAATCAATTATCCAATAATAAAAATACATTGATTAAAAAATTCAAAATTTAAAGTGCTAGTGCATGTCAAATAAACATGGTTGAAATAATGCCTTTATCAATACATAATTTACTGTTCCGTAAGAAACATTTGATGTTAATTGTCTCGTTTAGACCAGGAGGTTGGTCAGATTTTAACCTGATCTGCCATAAAACTTCCCTCTGTTCAACGAAATTCCTAAAATCCCCCCCCCCCCCAAATCTGATTTACAAACCTCAGCAACAGTAAATAAAAATTTTTAAAATTCACACACACAACTGAATGTCTAAAGAGCAAACTCCTCCTATTCCTTTCCACATCACTCTCAAACTTCAAACCCTCATTCACTATAACATATCTAAACAGTCATAAAAGTTATAACACATACTAAGCTTCTTGGGACAATCATTGACAATCAACTCAAAACTGATCTACATGCAAATCACTATATAAAGAAAATTCACCAAAAACTTGGTTTTCTCTACAGAAATAATATGACTCTTGTACTTCTCTTGCATATGCTTGCCTTCTCTCTAGTCTCTTCTATAGTTCAGAAATGTTAACTAGCTTACACTCTGGTCTTCTTCCTATACTTGAAGCCACCTATAAGAAAATAGCTAGGTTTGCTGCTAATCATACCTCTTACTCTCATCACTGTCAGTCTCTTAAGATATTACATTGGTTCGAGTTCCCTAATCAACTTCTATGTTCTCAACTTTTTATCATTCATTCCATTCTTTATAAGTCCTCCTCCTGCCCTACCATCTCTTCTCTTATCTCACTCTACTCCCCAGCTCGAGACCTCAGGAGTGCTGGTCAACACCAACTGGATATATATATAATTCAAAAAGTTCAGTTGGCCTAAATCTATACAGCTATACTCCAGCCCTATCATGGAATAAGCTTCCCTTGACCATCTCAATATTAACACATACACAAATTAAAAAAAAAAGCTCTCAAAGAATATCTGCTTAATAATAGGATGTCACTGTAAAATCTCTGCTTGAACTTTCTCCACCTAACTTTCTTAAATCTCAATCTCCCTTATCTTTCTAACCATACCCTCGTTACTACTCTTCTCTTTACTTCCTTTAATTGTTCTACTGGCTGCTATAACTCCTATTTGGCACCTATATTTTTTTCTCATTCTATTGCTTCTACACTTCGTATCTCTATCACCTTATACCTTTTCTCTGAATATTTTCAAATTCTGTATTTTTTATCTCTGCTTTTTCTTTTTTCTTCTTCTTGATTTCTATAATCTGGTTTCTGGTAAAGCTTATATAGCTACTTATAGCAAATTATGTGCACTGTTATTTAACAGCATTATTGCCTGGGAGTGTTTTCTATACTTATTCTATACTTATTCTCTTTTTATTGTTATATTATTTGTACAAATTGATTGTTTATTATTATAAAACTACTATGAGTAGGAGTAAAGCATTGCTCCTAGGCCTCCTCTGAAAAAGGGCTGTAGCTCAGTTGGAATTTTCCAGTTAACAAATGTCAAATAAATAATGAAAACAAATAACAAATATCCCAAGCAATCTTTTTTCACAATATTTAACTTTCTCAAAATCCAATACAAATGCACTGATGCTAAAAATGCAAAAGGATTTTTAACATTAGCTACCTCCATAATAATTGTAATACAAAAGTCCGCTCTGAATTGAATTAAGTTTTGAAAACCCAAATTCTTTTTTTTTTGTAATAATTTTCATCATTTTTATTGGGAAAGCACACACCTGTCAAATATACCTTAACTTTCCAAAAATGCAAGAATTAATAAGATATGTTTTTTATATGAAAACTTGAATATTTTCACATATTGACATGATGCCTTTTAACAAGTTCTTCTGTTGATCATCAAACATTTTGTTTTTCCACAGAGTTGTAACCCTAACACATTTATTTCATTTTTCCAAAAATATACACCTGCTACTTGCACTACCAAATCCCTCACACTTTCTTTTATTTACTTATAAAACAGCAATAACCATATTATCTTCTACTTCTGTCATTGCTTCTCTTAACCATTTTCTATTTTTGCTACAGTTGTTAAATCATCAGCATATGCCATACATTTAGATTTCTGAAAAATATCTATTGTCATTCCTGCTCATTATTTATTCTTAAATTTAATTTTTGAATAATCACATTCATAAACATAAATAAATCTTCGCTCAATGGACACACCTGCTCTACTCATAGGTTCATAGGTTCATACTAGGCTATCTGCCCTGGGGCAATTATAAGCCTAGCCCGATTCTGTATGGCTTATGCCACCCCTTGATTTGAGTATACTGTGCCCTTTTTAAGGTTTAGTTTACTGTGCCTCTGTCCAATAGTGACACGGGAGTAATCCCTGGGACAAACCTACGATCCCCCATCCACCTATCGAGATTCTTCTCGAAGAGATTCAGTGAGGTGCTCTGCCTCACATGAACTGGAATTCTATTCCAGAGCGAAGGGAGCCTCTGGGTTATGAACCTGTCCCTCCAGCAAGTTCTATTTATTTCTGTGCTGAGGTTCAAGTCCCTCGAGTGTGTGGCTCTAAGGGATTTAGATTTACTGAGGTGGAGCATGTCCATTAATTCTGGATTTGACATAGCTTTGTATGTCAGGCATAGATCACCTCGAAGTAGGCGGTATGCAACTGAGTAGAGCTGGAGTTTTTTTAACCGAGCAGCATATGGCATCTGTTTGAGACCCTTAATCCTCTTGGTGAGATACTTTTGGGGTCTTTCTAATTGCTGCAGGTGTCGGGTAAGGTACATCCTAAAAGGGGCATTGTATTCTATGATGGGCCTGATGAGGGATGAATAAAGGGGCACGATTACCTCTCTTGATCTAGATGTGAAACCCTTCATGATGAGGTGGGCTATGTAGAAGGTCTTTCTAACCACTTTGGCAATGTGGTTTTCAAAGGAGAGATTGCTATCAACTTGGGTCCCCAGGTCCCTAATATCTTTCTCTGTACTTATGGGTTTCCGCCTATGTGGTAATTTGTGGGCACATTGTTTTTGCCAAAGGGTATGACTATACATTTTTTGGCATTTAGCTTTAAATCATGGCACTGGCACCAGTTATCTGTCTCTGTGAGACCTTTTTGAAGGATGTTTGTGTCAGCTGGTGAGTTGATTATGGTGCCCAGTTTGCAGTCATCTGTGAACTTGGTGAGCCATAGTCCTCCCACATTTGCCTGTACCTTGGAAAAGTATATACCGAACAAGAGTGGTCCCAGGGCAGAACCCTGTGGGATGCCACTTGTGACCGGTTTCGAGTCGGACATGGCTCCAGCAACTCTCACTCTATGGGTTCTGTCTTTGAGCCAGTTTGTGACCCATCTTGTGACATAGGGGTTTATATTTAAGCTGGATAGCTTATCTATGATGCCCGAGTGGGGTATTGTGTCAAATGCCTTTGCAAGGTCCAGATAGGCTGTGTGGACTACCTTCCCTTCATCTATGGCTTTGGTGACTGTTTCGAAGAAGTCAACCAGGTTCAAAAGGCAGGATCTGCCCTTGACAAAGCCGAACTGGGTAGGATCTAGTGTCTGTAGGTCCCCATTGTCTTTGTTTATGAGCTCCATGATGATCCTCTCCATAGCCTTGCAGACTAAGCTAGTCAGGCTTATGGGGTGATAGTTTCCAGGGTCCATAGAGGCTCCACCTTTATGGAGTGGGACCACTGTTGCTGTACGCCATTCTGTAGGCACATATCCTGTAGTGAGGCTGAGATTGTATAGCTGTTTTATTTGAGGGATTAGTTCCTCTTGGAGTTCATGTAGGACGCAACCTAGGACGCCATCTGGTCCCATGGAAGCAGTGTTTTTTGCTTTGGAGAGGGCAGCCTTCATCTGAGCATCAGAGATGTTTGGGAGGCAGCCCTCTGCCGGGATAGATACTTGCTCTTTTGGGGGGGGGGTGGAGAAGTTTGCACTGAACCTGTCTGCCAGGATATTGGCGATGTCTGTGGGTTCAGTGTATTTTTTGTCATTTAGAATCAACTCAGAACAAGTCTGGGAGTTGCATCCCAGGTTTCTAACATAACTGAAAAAAGCCTTATGATTGTCTTTGGTGTCCTGTGCAATTTTTCTCTCGAAGCTGGCCTTGGAGAATTTTATGAAGGATCTTACCTATCCATCCATTAAATGTAATCACACACACACACACACACACACACACACACACACACACACACACACACACACACACACACACACACACACACACACACACACACACACACACACACACACACACACACACACACACACACATATACACACACACACACACACACACACATACACAAACACACACACACACATGTATACACACACGTATACACATACACACACACACACGTATACACACACACACACACACACACACACACACACACACACACACACACACATGTATACACACGTATACACACACGTATACACACACACACACACACACACACACACACACATATATACACACACACACACACACACACACACACACACACACACACACACACACACACACACACACACACCTTATTACTTGTATATTTTTTCAGGTATTCTATATTTTTCTAATATTTTCAACATGCTTTCATGATTTGCACTATTATATTTTCCACATCACAAATGATCATTTTGCATCCATTTTCTTTCAAAATGCTATCTACTACTTCTTTAACTAGATCATAAGATCTTTATTATTTTTCTCTATTCCATAAATGCCTTCATCCATAATTGACATTGCAATATTGCTTAATCTGTTTTGCAGCATCCTCGTAAATATTTATAATCAATACTATTTAAAGTTAATGGTCTCCAATTACTGATACCATTTCTATTTCCATTTTTATATAAGAACATGAATTTTGATTCATATTCTCTTTTATCTGTAATAACAAATTCTAGCTGGCAATTCAGAACCTCTAAAACATAAAGCTTAATGCCAAAAAATGTGCTGTCATCCTCTTTGGGAAAAACTCAGTACCCACTAATTGCCACATCGATGGGAGCCCACTGAACACTGAAGGTGTTATAAGAGATCTGCGGACACAGGTTGACAGCAACCTCTCCCTCGACCACCACATTGCCACTGTGGTCAGAAAGTACTTCTACGTGGCACATCTCATTACCAAAGCTTTTGGATCCAGGAAGAAAGAGGTAATAATTTTTCTCTTCTCTTCCCTCATTCGACCAACCATAGAGTATAATGCCCCATTTGGCATGTACTTCACTAGACAAGAAACAATGGGGGATATATGTATCTCTCAAAAATATGCAACAAAATCTAGAAGATTTCAGATATCTGCCTGCAAGTGCTTACATAGGTATTTTTATAGCCCAAACAGACTTCAAAGAACTTTTATTAAGGTGGACAGCAAATGTTGGAGGTATGATGGGGCAGAAAGAGGTAACTAGAAACATTTTCTGGGAGCATAATGAGTTGGTAGACTTTAAAGATTACCTGCAGACTGCTCTGTTGGAGATACTGAGTTGGAGTGACTAAGGAAATGATTTTTTGAGCTATGATACAAACTCGGAATTGCCTAGACATAGTAAGGCCTTGCTGACTCTAATTATGATGGCTGCCAAAAAAGCAATTACTAAAAAATGGAAATTAAAGTCTAAACCAACTTTACTAAAAGTAGTGAAGATAGTAACAATGTTAAAACAACTGGGACTGCGATCTTTAGAAAAGGGTAGGAGCAAATTACATAGGAAAAATGGGAACTGTAGGAGCAAGACACGCAGGGGAGGAATGAGGTTTAAAAGAAAGCAGGATTTGAACGAGCTATATAATGGTTGACTAACAATGACTGGATATGTTAAAAGTGATGTAGAAGGTTTGCAGCAGCAGATGTTGGCACAGTTTGGCATGTATAATATTTAGAAATTGAGATTGTGTCGCTATGGTTTATTGTCATTTATATAAATGTAACATGGTCTGTGTCATACAAGATAATTTAATAAAGGTGTTTCTTGTCTAAAAAAGAAAAGGGAATTCATTCTTGCTCTTACCTTGTAAAATGTGTGTTAATGTAACATTTTCTTCTCCTTTTATGTTTTTCTGATATGTTTATCCTTCTTTACTAATTCTTATTTGTTCACTTTATTTAACTCATAACTTGTATTCTTCTAACAAATGTCTGTATTTTCATTTTTCTTTAGTCCAGAATTGTTACTCTAATGTTAAATATTCCTTTTTAAACTTGTCTTTATATATAACTCACCGATGTTTGACAGTGTTAAAGAAATGTTAAATAGTGCAATATTCCTTCCAGGGCGATTTCCTTCCCTTTTGAATAATTCAGTTGCTATAATTCACCAGTAAACCTTTTACTGTACTTTCCTTATCAATCAGTATTACTTATAATTGTGCAATGAAGTCTTTTCCAGAGGTGGATAAAATAATGCATAATAAACTCATTTCTACATAATGTTTTATTTACATGCTGATGTACGTTTAGATCTCTAGCCCCTGTATTAATGGGATTGTATGAATTATGGAAATACAAAAGATCCTGGACTACTGGGTCATGGCATGGCATTTCCATGGCATGGAAAGCAAGGCACAGATCACCCCTCAAGTAACTATAGCAAACTAAATAGAAGGACAGTGCTTCCAAACTTTTCTAGTAGCTTAGGGTTCTTAACCCAGTTATCGTTTTAGTCAGGAACCTCTGAGGTCTTTCCAGTTGCTTAATATGCCTAGTGAGGTACATCCCAAAGGGTGCATTGTATTCCATGACTGGCCTACTCAACACAGAATATAAGACGGGATGATATTTTTAGGTCTGGATGATATTCCTTTTGCATTCCACTGTGATAAGTAAATAGACCCCTTGACTGCTATAACATGATGATCCAAGGCAAGGGAATTACCAACTAATGTTCCAAGGTCTATAACAACATTCTCATTTTGAAGTGGGGTATAGTCTATGTTATAAGCAGGAGGGAGGTGTGACATGACAATATTGCAGTTATTTGCATTTAGTTTGAGCCAGGCATTTGTACACTAGGTATTGGCAACTGTAAGCTTGTACTACAGGGCCTGGGCATAGATTCATAGGTAAGTAATAGGCTAACTGCCCCTGTGGGCCATTTTAAACCTAGCCAATTTCCCCAAGGTGAGAATTAAACCCTGTACCTTGTGTCTGTGAGGTTAACATCTTAACCATTATGCCAACTTCCCCTCCATCACATGTTAGAGGGGGGGGGGGTCTTAAGAATGGCATCCAGTTTATAGTAATCTGAAAACTTGCTTAACCAAAGATATTGGCTCCTAATCTGGAGATCTGAAAAGCATATGCCAAACAACAAAGGTGCTAGCACTGAGCCCTGTGGAACACAACTAGTTACACTCACATTCTAATTTGTGAATTCCAGCTTTTAGACAATCTGGTGTCCATCTTACTACATAAGGCTCAATTTTATGTTTATTATGGTAGCATGAGAAAAGGTATCAAATACTTTGGCCAGGTCAAGGCCAACTATATGCGTTTAGCATAACTGCTGTCAACAGTCTGTGTTACATCTTCAAAGACGTTTACTAGATTCCTTAGACAGGATCTACCCTTGACAAAGCCCAGCTGATGCAGATCTAGCCTAATAAGGTTTTTAATATCATACTTAATCCGCTGTGTTATGATAAATTTCATGGCTTTGCAGATGGGACTTGTCAAACTGATGTACTTACAATTTTCAGGATCAACAGTGGGGCTTTTCTTGTAAGGAGACATCCCAATTGCTGTACAGCAGATCTCATGGAAAAAGTCAGTGGCTAGGATTAAGATGAATAGTTTAATGAGCTGATCTGTCTATGTCTGTTTAGTACTATTTACTAAGCAGCCAGGTATATTATCTGGTTCCATACAGGATGTATTTTTAGTCTTGGGAAACACCTTCAAAGATATGTTCTTTAGTGATGATGGACAGTCTGAGATCTTCAGGGTTAAGTAGCTTTGTACAGAAGTCTCTGGATTGTGCTTTCCATCAAATTTATTTGCTAGTATGTTGGCAGCCTCCACTGGATCTGAGTAGGTAATGCCATTTTGAGTAAGTTCTGAGCCATGTTGGGTGTTATTTCTCATTTTCCTGACGTAGTCAGTGTCGAATTTGTAATTATCTCCAAATTTTGATGCTGTCCTAAGTTCATAGGCTGCCTTAGTTTTCCTAATGGTATTTCTTAAACTTATTGACAATTCCTTGATGTTAAACTTGACTTGAGGGTAATTTGTTCTACTATATACTTTAAGGAGTTTCTTTTCTTTGTTTGTTTAGTGCATGTATATTTGTGGGTCAACAGAATGGTTTGCTATTAATCTTGATATTACCTTATCAAGGTAAGCATAGAATTTTATGTGTAGCTATTTGCTGTATCAGCATCTTCAGTGATAGTGTTATATCTAAAGTTGGAGTCTTCATCATAGAATTTGAGATGATATGTACATTTGAAGTTATTGAATTCCACAACACTGGCATTAGTTGGTTTTGAGCTTTTAAATGTAAAGGTTACCAATTTAAGATCAGACTTAACAGAGGAGGGAAATACCAGGGTAATGTCATATACAAGAAGTAGGGTTAGGAAATTTTGACTTCTAGTGAATTATATAGGAAAATGTAGTCATATCCTACATCCCAAATATTGTGTCCCAGCGAGGGGTAGGCAAAGTTTCCCAGAATAATGTTTTTTTTTTTGCTTAAGAGAAGTTCTTCATGTATATTTTAGAACTTAGCATGTTTGTAAGGGACATAGAGGAGCTCCTGCAACAGACTGTGCACTGATATTTGATCTTATTTAATGTGATTTGTATCTCAATTAATTCTGTTTGCAGGCCTCTCAGAATATGCCTCAAAGTAATGTGGTCTTGCACAAATATGGAGACTTCACCACAGCTGTCATTGGATCAAAATTTATTTATATATTTACTTTATTTATTGGCATTTAATTACCAGGAACGTATGACTAGGTTGAAGCCATTTTCAATTGAGGCCCAAGGAGAAAAGCTCAAAAATTATTACAAAAAATTTTAAGTACAATAATTTTATAATCTTCAAAATAAAATCATCTAAAGGCATGGAAAGCAGAAAACCCGGGTATGTAGGAGGCTCTAGCTTAACAATCAAACTAAGTTTTGATGACTATACACGTGTGCCTCAAGGTTGGGCATTTTGTTGTTGGGACTCCTGGCAGTGAGCAGAGCCACCTTGATGTGATCTTATATTTGACGTGTTTTTGTTTTTTGGTTAAGATGGGAGGTCCATTAGCTGGGATCTACCTAAAACAGACATTATTGGAGCAGCAAAGGCTTTAGCCACTATGCAGAAGACTTGAAACTAGAGGTGCTATCTGTCCTTAGCAAAGCAAGTAGGGTTGCCCAGCATCTAATTATTTCTTCAAATTATTCTTTTATTTTGGTTAAATTCAGGCATGCATATACAATAATCTCCAGAGTATTTTACTAGCTATAATATCAAAATTTAACACCAGATTTTGCTATTACTATGCCTAAAACTTGTAATTTTTTTTTTCTTAAACAAATATAGCAATTCCTGAGCTTAAATCTTCCCCAAAACGCCATATTATGTAATCATTCCATAAGACTTCTGTTTGCCTGTTCTAAAATGTATTTATATATCTAACATCTTGTAAATATATATCTTATCTTTATTTTTGACACCATTCTAGTATTGTCAATCTCATTTCATGATTAGAAATGCTGTAAAATATTTACAAAATTAAATGCAAATTATACTTTTCTGCATTTTTTTCTGCAGTAATTTTATCCTTGTTTTCTTTGGTTTCCTTTGAATAGAACCGCACACTATTTCCTTCTTTTCTGCAGTTTGTTCATCATCATCATTTTGACTTACACTTTCATATACATTTCCCTCATCAACATTTCAGGGCCAATTTCAGAAAGTTTACATTGAGGTGTACATACATCTGATTTAGAAATGGCCTACTATGATGCTACAACACAAAGACATGCTATTCACTGGTAGGCTTACCCAAATGCTAATGAGGCACCCAAACGAGAGACCTGTGCTAATTAGCCATGTGATCACCCCTGGAAATACTTGCAATAAAGGATTTACACAGCTGAGCAATTTAGAGAATTGTTCAGCTGCATAAGTTACATTGGCTGCCCATTTTAATGAACACAGACAAAAGCTCATATTTACCCAATCATGTTAGAGATAACTGATGAGGAGTTTAGCAGACAGGTTGTATTTGGAGGTGTGTGTGTGTGTGTGTGTGTGTGTGTGTGTGTGTGTGTGTGTGTTTGTGTGTGTGTGCAGTGTATGCATGGATATATGAATTTGAGTGTGTGTTTGGGGGGGGGGACTGGCATACCTCCACAGGCAACTGGACTAATCAGCAAATCTTGCAACACTGCAAGGGTGATTAGACACCAGGGATATTCGCTTGAGATCATGCCTTAAAAGCGCTTAAAATACGAAATCATTATTCCATGTGAAAGTCATGGGCTTGGGGTGGGGCTATACACCAGGGATACTCTATTGATATTGTGGCTTACTGAATAATAGGAAGAATGAAGATCTAATGTCTGGCATTATTGACTGGAAATATTTGTAATGTATGAGAGCAGGGACAAAAAATAAGAAGAGAGACTGGGGAGGTTCTGTCAAGTCAGGGAAAGGTAAGAGGTACTTCAAAGTGAGTGTGTGTGTGTGTGTGTGTGTGTGTGTGTGTGTGTGTGCTTGTGTGAGTGTGTGTGCTTGTGTTTGTTTGAATGTGTGCATATGTGTGGAGAATGGATGGGTTTGTGCCTGTGCCAATGTGATACATGGGCCTCCAGAGTTGTCTATCATAGGGAAGTGCTATTTGCACTCATTGTAGTTAAGGCCAATTTAGAAACATGTAAGTCAGCTGAGAATGAAGTTTTTCCTCATCAAGGCTAGCATATCTCTGAATTACAATTCCTCACATTGTATAAACTGTCCCTTTTGGCTGCGGCTGTTACTGACAGAGGTGGGGTTCTTCCTGCACCCCCAGCATATATCTGTTTGTTATCATCAACATTCTTTTCATTATTGTCTTTAGCTGCTTGTTTATTTTCTTCCATTTCATAAACAACTTCACTTTACATTCTTCCTCTTTAACTTACTCTTCCCTTTCTTCCACTTCTGCTTCACTTAATTGGTTACAGTCAAGCCAAAACTGCTCATTACTACTGCATTTCTTGTGTATTACTTTCCTTTCTTTTACTATGTACTCTACTTCTCAATATCAAGTGCATCTTTTCAGACACACAGTCAATACATGGTAATCAGTCCCACAATGAAATTGGTCCCAGTATCTAAACCTTCCCTTTTTTCATTGATAATTAATCATGCTTGGTAAATGCTGTATTTTCCAACCCTCACATTCAAAGCATGCAAACAATTCCAATCCCCATTCTGCAATTTTTTTATCAAACAATATTTTAAATTCATATATCTGCTTATATCTTTCATAAAAATATGCTCTTATCTCATTTTCAGTCATTTAGAAGTCCAGAACTGTAGTTTTACCTTTTTATTTTACATCATAATTGTCCATTTAATTATGAATTAATTCCATGGTGCACAGAATGACTTTGCATGAAATATTAGCTTATGTCTTTCTGCTAGCATAAAAGATTCAAATATTATCTCACAGAAAGATTCCATTCCAATATGTATATAAGCTCTGACACCCGCTGCTTTGATGCCTAGTTACACAACAGTCTTGTTGTATCATCTCTGTAATCTACTAACAGGATTCTACCCATTATTATCACTTGTGCAGTATCTGCTGATTTATTAACACTATCCACTGCACTGGCATATGATTTAATTGCATTGCATCATGCACCTTTGATTTTTCAAGGCAAAGTTCCTAAGTGTTACTACAAACCTTATAGTGATTCTTTCTCAGTAGCATTCTTTCTCCATTTTGTGCACTGCTTTAAACATCATTGGAAAACAATTGTTTACCATGTCCGACCAAGATAAGGTAATACTGTTGACTGGCTCTGCCTCTTTTTATCATACAGTGTAATAGTTCATCATCCAAACCTCCTTCCAATAACTGAAAAATCCACACTTCTGGTAATTGTTATCTGCATTATTTTTATGCAACTTCTTGTTAGAAAAATCTATACATGCTGCTTAGAAAATATATTTACATACATGCTGCCTAGAAAAATATATTTACAATGTGTGCTGCTTAGGAAGATGTGTATTTAAACATTCAAACATATATAAGTTGTGTGATCAAATATATAGAAAAATGTGTGCTTTAGTTAGGAATAAATGTACTGAAATCCATAATAGAGAACAAAGTTTATGTAATGCATTTAATTCTGTCTTACTAGAATAATAGTAGAAATAAACCTGCATATTATTGCTTGAAGCACAAGCTGCAGTGTAATCAGAAATTCGACCTTGGCAGCTTGCAAACACAGCCTGGCTCATGTCTTTCAAGTAAAGATTATTTTGCAAAGTTAGAAAATAATAAATCTGTTCGCATGTGTATCCTCTTTCCTGCCTCCACCAGGAGAGTAGCCTTGTCGCACTATCTCTGATAGTGCAGCTGAAAACGAGGAAGACAAAGAGAGGCATTAAAGAAGACATACATCTATTGTATTCGAACTAATCAGAGAACCTTGAATTGGCTACATCCTCAGGAGGTCATCGTGACTGACCAGGTGTTTGCAAGGCTGTAACATTCTCATGGGAAAAAGACTTCTTTGAAAAACACAATGTCAGCACTTTTTACTAAGTTACTATGATGTAAAGACCCTGTCACTGACCACGTCAGTGAGGTGGGCAAAAGCTGATTGTAAATGATATAAAATGGCAAACACTGTATGAATAAACCAGTCAAAATTCTATACAACTTTGTGTATGGTTTTTTGCCTCCTAATGTACATTAGAGCTTTAAGATACTTGAGTTCTCCTGCATTATTGTTTGTTATTAATTGACATTGTTTTTGAATAACTCAATGATTTTTACAGTCCGATTCTAACAAATTTATTTAACATTTTGGTCCTAATCGTGCGAATTCCCTTGGTAAGCTGCAGGTCACAGAGTGCATAAGTGCTAATAAATCTGCAGGAGAAGCTGCGAAAAGAATGGTTCTTCTTAAAGTGAAAAGACCTCCGACTGAATTGTTGTGTGTAAAGAGGCTGTCCACTTTCTGATCTGTGGCTGAAAAGCGGAAGACTGGGCCCCAAGGAGAAACAATAAGAGCAGGAGGCTCAGGTAAGAAGAATTTCCCTCTTTGTCTTTGTTTTAGATCAGGGACCAGGTTACACTGTGCTATTGCTAAGGTTTGTGATAGCAGGGAGAGAGAGTCAGTATTGTATCTTGAGTCATAGATCAGGGAATAACAAAGCAAAGTAAACAGTCATTCTAGACACTACTGTGGATATGGGGAAATAAGATACCACGTGGTACAAGAGAAGGGTTACGTAACAGTCTTTTTAAGACATGGGAAATCAGTGCACTAAGAGATCACGAGATCCGCCCTAACGGATAATGTGAAGCATATGCAATTACAGTAAGCAAATAATGTGAGATATTTTGCAAAATGTGTTAACAACTATAAATTTGATAGTAAACTAGATAAACTTTCACTAGTTAAACTCCTTAAACAAGCTTTAATCTGATGCAGGGCGTCAGGCAAAAGAAAAACAGAAGCTTAAAAATTCTGAAACATTTTTAGACAACAGAGTGAAAGGTCTAACAGACAGAATCTCTGAAAAATGAAAACTTAGAGCAGACTGGACTTGCATTAATTAATGCATACAACAGGGAAATGAGACAGTAGATGGATATTATGCTAGATTATTAAAATGCTTAAAATAATTAAAAAAAAAATATATATATACATTTTTAAAAGGTTGCATTGCCTCTGTTAGTAGTTTTATTACAAGGCATATGATAAATCACTGAACAAGCAGGCTGCAAGCCTTACTTGAGTATGCTAGACGTACTGAAAGACACCTTAATAGTAAAAAGAAAAAGGCACAAGTCTTCACTGCTGAAGACGGAGCTGAAGTATTTGTATTACAGTCAGGTAAAAAGGGCATCTAGCTAGGGACTATAAACAAAATAAGAAAGCAATAACAGAAGAAAAAGGAGATGTGGACTGACTATATGATAGTGATAATAACCAAAAATCATCAGGAAAGGTTAATAAACAAAAAGAAAGTGTGAATGTAGTAGAGGGAATAGAGGAAGTACAAACAGATGTAGAAAATAAAAATCAAAATAAAATTTTAGATTTAGCATTGTTGAGCCCGGAGCTCTACCTAGCAAATACAAAACCAGAAGTAACACTTCTGGTGGAGGGAAGAAAGGTCAAATTCCTGTGTGACTCAGGAGCGTCACGGACTTTGATACACCCCTCCAAGTTACCAAAACATTCTAAATCACCTGATTATATATTAGTAAAAGCAGCAAATGGACAGCTATACAGCGAACCACTTTCCCATAATATAGCAATAACTGACCCTGTTTCAGGTATGACTCAGAAAAGTAAAATTGTAGTTTCTGCAAAAATATCCAGTAAACTTACTGGGAAAAGACCTTGTGCAGATATTTGGCATAGCAGTAGTTCCTACCATGCAGGGTATGGAAGCACAAAGACAAATGAATGCTCTTGTGGTGTGATCAGAGAGTGAAGCCTATTATTGGTACAGCCAGGACCTAGTTATGATTGGTCCAGGGCAGTAACCAAAGAACTGATAAACGTAGCCATCAGTAAGGTACCCTCCCTTGACACTGATCAGCAGCACTTGTTACATTGTACTCCATACTACTGTAGCACACCAGGACCTAATAAAAATATAAGTAAAAATCCTGCTGACAAATTAATATTACAAACTTTATGCTGGGATACTGAGGAAACAGTGTAGTAAGCTGTTCATTACCTCAGGAGTTCATGAGATTGTATAAGTCCAAAAGACTGCCACATGTCAGCTTGACAAAAACAAAAGTTTTAAATGGGCAGACTTAGAAAAAAAAGGTAACAAAATGGGAAAACAGACTGATTTAAAAATGTCAGAACAAGGGATATAAAAACAAAACTGAATTGGTTGACACAGACACATACAGCTGTACACTTGCAATCTAGTAAGGACAGCTGATTAGCATTTTATTAAAAGAAAAGAAAAGGCCTTGTGTAAAATTCCAACAACTCTGTGGTCAACAGGCAAGTTAAATGTAGGGCTTATTCAAGCAGCAGGACCAGTTACAATTACCCCAAAGTCAGCTTTTAAACCACAGAAAAAAACAATACATTTTGGAAAAGAATGCAAAAGTAAAAATTAAGCCTATAATAAGCAGCATTACTCAAAAAAGGAGTACTGGTAGAATCTCCTGATTCACCATGTGATACACCCCTATTTCCTGTTAAAAAAAAAGCAAACGGGGAATGGCAGATGGTACAAGATTTATAAGCTGTAAATAATGCAGTAATACCTAAAGCACCCACGGTGCCAGACCCACATACCTTGTTAAATGATTTAAAGCCACAACAGAAGTATTTTACTGTGGTAGATATAAGCAATGCTTTCTTTTCAATACCTATACATCCTAATAGTCAATATTGGTTTGCATTCACATTTCAGGGTAAAAGGTATACATACACTCGACTACCACAGGGATATTGTGAGAGCCCAATAATATTTGCACAAAAAAAAATGGCTAGCAATCTGGCAGGGTCTACCCCACCAAAAAGTAGTCAAATTTTACTTTATGTAAATGACATCTTGCTAACAGCACCCAGCAGCAGTGCAGGGTGAATACAGTAGCATTGTTAAAATTTTTAGTAATACAAGGACACAAAGTAAACAAAAGTAAGTTACAACTTTGGGAAAAAAAACACAGGTTAGATACCTGGGATATGTAATATTCAATAAAGGTAAAATACTAGATAGTGGGAAAGAGAAAGAGGAAAAACAGCAATTTTGCAAGCACCCAAACCAACAACTAAAAAGAAATAATGTCTTTCCTAGGTACAACTAATTTTTGTTGGAACTGGGTACCAAATTATTTCACAATGGAAAACAAAAGCAGAAATGGCTTTCTGCAGGTTAAAGCAGTTAATAGCTTCTTCATTAGTTTTAAGACTTCCAAGTTATCACAAACGTTTTTTTAGACCATAGATTGTAAGCAATGGTACATGACATCAGTATTAAAGCAACAACATGGGGATAAGCAATGCCCCATAGCTTACTATTCATCACAGTTAGACCCAGTGGTGCAATCTTTGCCTCACTGTGTACAAGCAGTACTTGCAGCAGCAATGGCAGTACAGGCTTCAGCCTCAGTGGTGTTATTCCACCCTCTCACATTGAAAATGCCTCATGCAGTTGCAATAATTCTGCTACAAGAAAAAGTTGCATACCTTTCTCCTGCTAGACATCTTTCATGTATGACCATACTGCTGAGTCAACCTCATATAAACAGTTAGCTTTACCTAGACAAGATCTTACAAATATGCCCTTGAATAATGCTGAGGTGACATATTACGTGGATGGCTCATGCAGAAGGGGTCCTACAGGGAAAAATCTGGTGGGGTATGCAGTAGTTACAGACACTAAAAATTTAAAAGCACAAACTTTGCCACACAACTTGTATGCTCAAGCAGCAGAACTGGTAGTTTTGACAAGAGCATGTATTTTAGTAAAAGGCAAAAAAAAAAAAAGTAAACATATATACTGATAATCAGTATGCTTTTTCTACAGTGCATGTGTTTGCACAATAATAAAAAAATAAAAGGATGATTACATCCAGTGAAAAATCTATTAATCATGCGCAATTTATTTTGGAGCTATTAGAATCTATTCAGTTGCCTACTAAAGTAGCTATTTGTAAATGTGTAGCTCATACAAAACAATAGGATAAGATTTCAAAAGGTAATGCACGAGCTGATGCAGCTGCAAAGCAAGCAGCCTCAGACTCAGAAACTTTATTTTTAAATGAAAAATTACAACCCTTTAAGATTTTAGATTTAGACATGTTAAAAACAATGCAAATGCTTACTACAAAAGCAAAAAAACAAAACTGGGTAAAACAAGGTGCAATTTTTAAAAATGGACTGTACATTTCCAAAGGAAAAAAACAATATTACCGTCTAATTTATTTAGAAATGCAGCTTTGTTGAGCCATGGGCAGAGCCATGTCTCAACAGGGGGGATGGTACAGTTAGTAAATAAAATATTCCAAACATATGGATACATAAATTATACAATAAAATTTTGTGCAGCTTGTCATACTTGTAACAAGCACCATGCACAAGGAGCATTTAAAACAAGCAAGGGAGTTTCCCTACACCACCATATCCATTCCATACTATTTGTATGGACTTCATAGAGTTGAATAAATGTGAAGAAAAGAAATACTGTTTAGTGATCATAGATATGTTTTCAAAATGGGTAGAAGCTTTTCCAACCAGGAATCCAAATGCAGCAACAGTGGCAAAGCCATAGTAAAGGAAATAATTCCTAGATTTGGCATACCGGAAAGAATCTATAGTGGCAATGGGACACATTTTGTCAATCAGACAATTCAACAACTTGGGAGATTTTTGCGATTTCCTTAAGGAATCACTGTGCTTACCACCGACATTCAACAAGACTGGTGGAGAGATACAAAGGGATTTTAAACCAAACAAGCTAAGAAAGTTAATGAGTGAGACTCAGAAGAATTGGATTAGCTGTTTACCTCTAGCATTGCTGAGCATGAAAACAGTAACAAATGTAAAGGGTTTAATCCCCTTTAAAGTAGTATTTAGAAGGGCATATTATGTGCCTCAGTAAAAGCTCTCATGCCTGCAGGGCTGGAGGCTGACAGTTCACTAGCTAATTAAATAAAGAAACTGTTATAAATAAATCTGTTTTGCAGTTTAACTCTTTTCAGACAAAAGAACTTTCAGCTGAATAAAAACTTTGTGACTGATACACAAGGGCAAAATGGCCAAGAGTAAAGAAAACAAAAAGCAGAGCAACCCAAGAACTATTGCATAATTATTTTAACTGTGTATTTGTTAACTATAAGTGTGACAATTTTTCTCTTATTGTGGTTTTTCCTGCACTCAACCACACAAGTGAAAGTGAGAAGACGTGATGAACTGTTTATAGACTGGCATCCAAATTTTAACACGTACCTGGCCATGAAGCAAGTGTATACAGAAACTATGCACATTTCAAATTGCTGAGTTTGTACAGCTATACCAACAAAATATAATAGACTTTAACGTCCTCTGTCCCTCTGGGGATAAAATAAGACTTTGGAAAGTTTTTTTATACAGAAACTGTGAGATCACAGGACAAAATTGCTTTATTTTTACCTGTTCACACAAAAAGGAGTTGTATGTCTCTACAAAGTAATACCCTCCAGGTGGGCTGGAGTAATGGTAATATAACAATGTCTTATAAATGTTACATTAAAGTCAAAAGTGGGGTACTGTTTGTAATACTAACCATGATTCATATCTGAGTTCCATGAAAACTACATTAAATGCAGTATGTGACAATCCAGTCTTAACTAAGCAATTGTCTATTAAGAATAGAAAAATGTTTCATGCAGGGATAACACGTATCAGTACCAAAGTAATGATTTTATTTGTGGGAAAAAGGCATATAAATGGTTACCTGAGAATTGGTCCGCAGTTGTTTTTTGGGTTATCTGGTTTCAGCAATAAGACATACTGCAGAATTACCTTTGGGTAAAATACGAAACGTAAGGAAAACAACTCGAGAATCTGAAGGTCCAGTGAAAAAAAAACCCTGTGAATCCAGTTGGTAAAATCGAAGCTGGTTGAAAAGGCCATAATTCAGTAAAAGACAAAAGTAAATTGACTCATATAAACTTGGGCAACAGTGTTATATCCAGGGCAGGAATGCCACCAGCCTATGGAGCAGTCAAATCGATCTGGGAGCTGAGGAAGCTGTCAAAAAGTCATGAGCAATGCAACTTTTTCCACCCTAGAATTGGTGACTAATGAACTGAATGCAATAAAAACTGTTGTGCTACAAAATCGAATGGCTCTTTACTTCACCCTAGCAGCAAGAGGTGGTACACGAAGAAAAATGCTGTGCGTACATTCCAGACAACCAACATGAAATCAATGACCACCTAGAGGTAATTCAGCAAGTATCAGCAATGACTAAACCAGGCCCAAACCCACTGACGGACTTTTTCCAGAATCTGTTTGGGGGGGTGGGGTTCCATCCTATTGAACATTCTGATTGCAATTTGTGTGGTACTGCTCATAATTGGAGCATGTGTCTGCTGCGGGATACCCTGTGTGAAAAAATTAGTTAAAGACTTAGTTGATGTATCAGTGACTAAAACTATGTACCAAGATATGGAATTGAATTTGTTGATACCAAGTGAAAGTCTATCTGAAATATAAAACAAATGACTTACTTAGCTGAGAGTCCTTGAAAGAAAAAGGCTAAGAAATGAAATAATACTGTTTATGTTTCAAATAGCATTAAATGCATTAACAGGAGGGAGAATGTTAGAAAAATCTATACATGCTGCTTAGAAAATATATTTACATACATGCTGCCTAGAAAAATATATTTACAATGTGTGCTGCTTAGGAAGATGTGTATTTAAACATTCAAACATATATAAGTTGTGTGATCAAATATATAGAAAAATGTGTGCTTTAGTTAGGAATAAATGTACTTAAATCCATAATAGAGAACAAAGTTTATGTAATGCATTTAATTCTGTCTTACTAGAATAATAGTAGAAATAAACCTGCATATTATTGCTTGAAGCACAAGCTGCAGTGTAATCAGAAATTTGACCTTGGCAGCTTGCAAACACAGCCTGGCTCATGTCTTTCAAGTAAAGATTATTTTGCAAAGTTAGAAAATAATAAATCTGTTCGCATGTGTATCCTCTTTCCTGCCTCCACCAGGAGAGTAGCCTTGTCGCACTATCTCTGATAGTGCGCAGCTGGGAACGAGGAAGACAAAGAGAGGCATTAAAGAAGACATACATCTATTGTATTCGAACTAATCAGAGAACCTTGAATTGGCTACATCCTCAGGAGGTCATCGTGACTGACCAGGTGTTTGCAAGGCTGTAACATTCTCATGGGAAAAAGACTTCTTTGAAAAACACAATGTCAGCACTTTTTACTAAGTTACTATGATGTAAAGACCCTGTCACTGACCACGTCAGTGAGGTGGGCAAAAGCTGATTGTAAATGATATAAAATGGCAAACACTGTATGAATAAACCAGTCAAAATTCTATACAACTTTGTGTATGGTTTTTTGCCTCCTAATGTACATTAGAGCTTTAAGATACTTGAGTTCTCCTGCATTATTGTTTGTTATTAATTGACATTGTTTTTGAATAACTCAATGATTTTTACAGTCCGATTCTAACAAATTTATTTAACACTTCTCATGATAAATAGACATTTCATGTAAACCGCTTATTTGTAGAAGGAATTCTGCATTATGCCATTCAGCTGCATCTCCCTCCTCTTCCATTGCTCTCTTCCAGTGATAAGATGTTGGGAGGGTGGCCTAATGGTTAAGGTGTTTGCCTTGCAAACACAAGGTGCAAGGTTTGGGTCTCACAAAGGATAATTGGCTAGGCTTAAAATGGCTTGCAAGGCAAGTTAGCCTAGTACTAACCTATGAACGCTTTGACCATGCCTTTGAAAAAACAGTATGGGAAGTTTTCCGGTGTTTTGGAGAAATTTCCCCTAGTCCATTTGAATACCACCTTGGGTATCCCTTGAAAAGAGGCTGCTGACGTACTAGGACTAACCAAGTCAATGAAGGGTACATAAATAAAATAGTGGCTGGTGTAGTATTTCTTCTTTGTCTTTACTTACCCTCTATAGTACAACATGCTTCAGCTCAAAACATGGATATGGAATGGTACCGCACTGCTCATCTGTCTCCCCTTAGAATCTATATTTTTGCTGATCTGTTTAATGTGTTGTCCTACCACTGTGCTTTCTTAAAATTCTCATGGTTTAACAATGTCTGTCAAGTCACAAAGTCACAAACACTTTCATCCATCGGTACACTGTTGTGAAGTAGAACAGATAGCCACTTCATCTAGGAATACACGTGCTAGTGTTTGTTCTATATCTTCCTCTGCACATGGCAACTCATGCTTGTGAATTTCTTTTACTTTTTGGTTTGGCAATTCCTTTACTTTTATTTCAGTAATAATTGCTCTTCTTTGTACCTGCTGTTGCTAGGCCAATTTCCAACCACTCTCTGTTTTTACTTTACAGAAGAAAACCTAGGACTCTGTTTAGATTCCATTCCTTTTCTTTGAGTTTATCACTGTGGGACATTCCCTCTCTTTCTCCTCACAGCAACCATTCATTACTTTATGCACTGGAATCTTTTGATAAGGCTATATGTCATGCACTGTGGATTTTTCCCCTTTCAGTTTCTGCACCAACTTTTTTCATTAATTTAACAACTGAGGAGTTTTGTCGTAACTCATAGGTTCTTCTATTCGTTACAGCCAGAGCCAGATTTTAGATCATCCTGAAGGTTTTTATATCTATTTCATTTTTTTTAATCAGGAATGTATATTCTTAACAGTATCTCACACTGCTGAATATCCCTTCCCACTTTTACTTGAAGAATATTCAAGTGACAGGATATTTAACTGTGCTTCCTTCCCCCACAATTCGCACAGTACCTTGAACAGAAGGAAATGAAAGAAGTCAAGCTCTATTATAACAGATTACATAATAAAGCTACAGAATAAATTATTTTACCCAACAGGATTTCTACATGTGTTGTAAGGTTCTCTTTCGTCTCCATAAAAATGTATTGTTTCCACCTTTCTCTTGCCGTATGTTTTATGCTTTCAATCACTGGGCTCTTTAATAAGTGCGACCATACCAAGTACCTAGAATCTAGAAATTCTTCCCCTTCTTTCCCATCAGCCAGCACTCTACATCCGCCATCGTACTAGTGTCAAAGAGAACATACGATGACACTACTAATCAGGTAGATATTTTATCTCATTCCAGTGACAGTTTTATTAACAATATGTTGCTTAGAGATCACATTTTTGAAAGGCACACTATTTGCATTTTCATAACTAGCAGCTTGCTTAAAAATGACACACTTGTTAGGTACAACTTTTATAATTAAACACTTTTTTTTAACACTGTGCACTGTCTTCCCAGATCTAAAACATACTATTTCAGTCAAAGACAGCTTCTGGGTTTTCATAGACATTTGCACATTTCAAGTTACAGACTTAGGTTGCTCAGTTCTAAACAGCGCTTTGTTAGTTAGTGGTCTTTCAGTTAACACAACCGCTTTATCAGGACTCCTAAGACACTCTGAAAGTCCATTTAGATAAGTTGAGAGTGCCCTTTTGAATTAATTGACAGCTAAAATATCTCTCATTTTGCTTTTACTATTTGATTCTGATTCTAGCCATTAGTTTAAAACATGATGTAGATCAGACATTTTTGCAGTTACTCTTTCACTGGAGTTGAATGAGCAGTTATGAAAATGTTATGGCTTGTATTTCAGGAGAGACACCAGCCCTAGGCAGCCTTTCTTTTTTCAGTTTGTGAAAGTACAAAAAAATCCAGTTTTTGTGTGCTTACCTGTCAGCTGGGAAAACAAAAGCCTGTCCCTCTGAAAGGAAGAATAAAATGTTTCAATGACATAGATTTTGCTGAATTTCACTAGTTGTGGTGTGGTTGCTGAGCGGTCAGGACAGTGGATGCTGATGAAGTGTTTTTCCATAGTCACACTCTTCTCCTGTAGGGCCATCGTGTATTGTTGGCCTTCACAATAGCCTCAATGTGACACGACAGACAGACACACGCATACACACACACACACACACACACACACACACACACACACACACACACACACACACACACACACACACACTCTCACGTACACACATTGACATCACACAAATATATACCTGTAGCCTGCGAAGCAGAAATAAAACAGATGTGCTATTTAGTATCACAACTAAAATATGCCCATATTCTACACCAGTGTAGCACATAGCATACAGTGGAGACTGTACTTTAGTTTTAACATACTTTATTTACAGTAAAGTATTCAACATAACATGAAAAAAACTATTAAATAAGTCTGTTAAAAAACAAAACAAGCAAAAAATGTAGGTCTCAGCTATTATTCCTCAGCTTAGGAGGAGCTGGTCAGGTATGTCCACCACCAAGTCTCTGTTTCATTCTAAGCTCAGGAACTTCCAAGTTCATATTCCAAGTATTCTATAGGTAAGGTTCTGCTATCCTTCTGAAGATAACCACATGCAATTTCTTGGCATTCTAAAGTTTCCTCTGGTCAGATTTCTAGCTGCGATTTCTACAAATGCATCTACATCACGTTGTATAACTCCCTGTTCTTGAGAGTTAAATGACATTGCTATATTGGGTTCATGCCTCTCAACCTCTTACCACAAGAAATCTGGAGAAAGCCATAAATAAAAGTGGGATAAAGGCCCAGAAATAGGGGCAATTTTTAAATATTGCTCTTAGAAACTTAGAAAGTTGATAGAATAACAGGTTTTGCATTAGTATGGATTTTCTGAAGGATGTGAAGTCTGAAACTGAAATGTCTGTCATTATTTTCTAACTTCAGTCTTTAATGATTTGCCATTAACTTGCCAGAAAAAAACACAATTTTATGAAAAACAGACCAAAAATATGAGACCAAAATCTGGACATTCTGTGAAAATCTGTACAGTTGAGAGGTATGACTGGATTACAGCCCTTGCTTTTAAAATCCTCTCAAAATGTTTTTCTGATCAATCTCTACTGCTGCCTTTGTCTGCTCTAACATTAGATATGCTGCATAAATACATTTATACTACATCATATGGTGTATACCCACCACTTTAAATAGGTATATTAAACAGCAATTTAATGGTAAATAGTATGTTAAACAGGATTTCCATAGCCTTTAAACATCCACCTTGCCTCTCTGTGTTTATAATACACACACACACACACACACACACACACACACACACACACACACACACACACACACACACACACACATGCAAACTATGTGTGTGTATTTTATGTCTCTTTACAGGAATTTAACTGGGAACAAAAACAGGAGTACCATGGGGTTTTCCTGGGATGGTGAGCACTTAAAACTTACCACTACAGTGGCTAGTTGGAGAGGATTGAACTTAGAAACATCTGTCAGTCCATTTTGGGAACTCATGGAACTCACTTCTTAAGGTGAATATGATGGTAAGTTTGCCAGATTTAAACACTTATGGGATAATCGTAGACATCTATCATACTGCAGCTGTACTGGTAACAACCAAACTGAATGGGTTTGTGCCTGTACTTGGACAGGGTAGTATTTGCTCAAGAAAGTATATTCAGGAACAGTTTGGGAACTGTTGTGCATTTCTATTGAGTGTAGTATATGTTTTCAAATTATGAGTGGGAAGTGGAAGTCATGCATAAGAAGTGTGTTAGATGCAACATTTAGGGACTATAGTTTAGTAAGGTAGACATTGTGGGTCACAGTGGTTATGGATGTGCTGCTGGTAGTAATGATATGGTAGGTAGATTTGCTTACCAGTACTAAAATATACAGGAGATTGAGGTCATTGTCTTGTACACTTAAACGCAAAGTGACGGTTTTGTGAAGAAATATGGATACTCCTCCTTTGGAGGCAAAGCTAGCCTCAGTGGAGCATCTCAGTGTTTGGTAAGTATTGAACCCAGGTACAGAAGAAGTGGTGTCACTGGACTGGTGCTACATTAAAGTAACTATGCAAATGTGGATGTTTTTAGGGATCATGAGAGGTTGTAATGCTGGCAGCTTTTTGCTTAAGCTTCTAACATTAAGTGGTGTCATGTTAATGTTAGTCTACGTAGGACTGTAAAGGGTGGAAGTCAAGGAGACTGACTCTGTCTGGAAAACACAGTGTGGAAAGAGAGTATCAGGCTCAATATGTGGAAACTCTGAGGAGAGAGGCACAGGTTAGCATTAGTTTAGTAGAAAGGACTGTCCGCCTTTGTCTTTCATGCCGACACACTTTGAACTTGCCTCAGTACTCGGTGTCATTTGAGCTAACTGTGGTATTGAAATGTTTTATGTTAGATAGTGGCATCATTTATCCTGAATGCAAGAAACTGCTTCAAAATGAGCTGCTTTCGATATTTCAAAACAAAAAGGTATGAGAGTGTGTAGGAGTGTGTAGTAAGCAGTGGGAAATTTTGTAGGTGAGGGTCATAAGAGGTTTGACTCAAGTTTAATTATGTATCTACACCTCACACATGCAGAGCTATTGGTTTGGTAGTGATAAGGGGGTGTCAGTGATCATAAAGCATTTCATATACTGTCTCACAGTGCCTAACATTAGGAGGATAGCAACAGAAGGGAGGCAGGCAGGCTGTCATCCAATGGTGTTTTGAAAGCTGATAGGGGAGTTGATGTGATTAGTACAGGCTAATGTGATGGTTAGGATACAGTAAAGGTGGCTTAAATAATTGCTAGATGACAGGGTAAGATGATGTAAGAATGCATTGTGTAAATGAAGAAGACAAAAGACCTACAGAGGAATAAACGGACAAATAGTTAAATGTCAAGCAGTTTAATATATAACAGTAGAATAAACAGACAGGCCTATAAATGACTAGCATTTTAATGAATACCATAATATATGTTGTCCAGTAATAACAAGTAGGCAATTGGCAGTAAAGTCAACAGCATAGATAATGGAAAATTGATGATCAATGTTAAAGTCCTTAACATAATTTTAACTTGATGAGTGTGATATGGTGTAAATGGCACATGCTATACGCATGGACATAACTTTGGCTAGTAATAAACAGCCCAGAGATAAAGTCAGTAAACAATTGTAGCATTGTCAGTACAGTAAGGTCAGAACTCCACAATTTACAGGCATATGAGTATGATTTAGGCAGTACCATTCATTACACAGACAAATTTATTTACTTATCCTTTGTTGATTAGGTTAGTCCCACTAGGCTAGTGGCCTCTTTTCAGGGGAGAACAGAGATGGTATTTATATTATTAGGATAAAATTGACTAGGGCATTGGAAAACCTCCTTTTCTGTACAAAGGGACATGCACATATTTCCTGTTTCATAGTGCAGTGATGTCTAACAGGTGTGGCATGTAACTCAACATGGAGGAGTTTGGCATTGCTGAGAAGCAACAGGAATCAGGAGATTCAGAAATTTCATTTTACAGTGATTTGTTCAGTTGATGAGGAAGATTTTTTTGAAGTAAAATGGTGAAGCTGATTCACTGCTTATTACAATCTTTCAATCAGGAGGGTTGCAGGATGGAGTTCTTTCCAAGTTGATGAAAGAGGTATAGCCTGGTGATACTGAAATGACTTCTTGGGGTTTATATTATAAGAAGTGTGACATGGAGATTTCTGCTGCTGCATCAGGTGATAAAACTATTACATTTCCACAAAACTCTTATGCAACTCTAGCAGCTATTAAACCTCATATCTCAGCTATTCAACAAAGACAGCAGAAAAAATCATATGTGTCAAGAATTAAATTGAAACTTAATAAAAGTATTAATTGATATGAACTTTGGGACCCATTAGTTCATAGGTTCATAGATTAGTACTAAGCTAACTGCCCTTGCGAGCCATTTTAAGCCTAGCCAGTTATCCCTTGTGAGACTCAAACCCTGCACCTTGTGTTTGTAAGGCAAGCACCTTAACCATTAGGCCACCCTCCCAACCCATATTATTGTCGATTATTTTTTCAGATTTTAAATAATTAATTTTTTCAGCCAAAGAACAATTTGGAAATATAATTTATGAGAATGCAGAAAGTATGCTGTGATTTCTGAACAACTTTAAAAGGAAAGATGGTACTTATCTATGGAATTCTTAGGTTCATAGATTACTACTAAGCTAACTGCCCTTGTGAGCCATTTAAGCTTAGCCAATTATCCCTTGCGAGACTGAAACCCTGCACCTTGTGTTTATAAGGCAAACACCTTAATCATTAGGCCACACTGCCAACCCTTATATATCTTACATTATGACTGCTAAAATTATTTAAATAAGAATGAGTTGCTTTACAGTTTTGAACTGATGTTGATAGACTTGTAGTGGGATTATATTTGAAAACAGTTTGTGAAGAATTTATGATGTTAAAATATTTAAGAATAAACATGGCTTATAGACTGGTGGGTGGAATGTTCATGGTAAAATTCAACATATTTCTAGCATTATAAATATTGAAGGTACTGAAGGAATGTTGCATTACTGAGGACAACCCAAAACATGCCTCTATTGTGGAGTAGGACTTTATTTGAACATTATGAAAAAAAAGATGTTGAGAAAAGGTCATATCATTAAGAATTCTACTGGTGAATGCTATATGTATAAGGACAAAGGTAATTTTTGGATGAACTGTACTATTTATATTATTGTGGAGGGTGAACACAATGCTCTATCAGAGGCACAAGCCAATGATGTTATAAAATTACAGATGGGGATAATGATGAAACAAACATTGCTAGGGAAGGAGAGGGGGAAAAACATATTATTAATTTCACATCTGATAATCAACCACAAGCTGTCCATATTGTTGTAGCATTGCCCATGGCTATTAAAGAGATGATTTAAGAAAAGGTAGAGAGGATAAAGAAAAAAAAAACTTGTTTAAGGTAGAAAATCAATAGGAGAAAGAGTTTGGGGCAGAAAGAGGAAAAACGAAGCTAAATCATTAAAAAAGATAAAAGAGAACAGATAATATACTTGCTTCTTTAAATGTCAATGGTATTGCTAATGATTTTAAAATGTTATTAGTTCTACAATGGTGTGAAATAGATTTGTAGATGTTATATGCTTGCTTTATGTAAGACATATGCCTGTTGATAAAGATGGCAATTTGAGTTACTGCAGCAAAAAATCCTATTTTGTGAAATATAGGAATTGACAGAAGTATAGGTTTAACTATATTAATAAATTCTTCTAATATTACTATGTTCGATCATAATGTAAAAAGGGCACATGAGTGTCAGTGATACACATGAGTTATAATGGAAATCCAGTTTGATTGATTGCAGTTTATGCATATACAGACAAGAGAACTCTTATTTGAATCTATTAAACCATATGTTCTAATTAATATGGATATAAATGTGGTTGGAGATTTTAATTGCAATGTTTGGAAACAGTATAAATAATGATGTCAGATATTAAAATATTACAAGTATTTATTTCCCTTGGAAAACTGAAAGTGGAAATTTATATATATATGATCTAAATCTAAATCTGAAATAGATTTTTATATGTATTCTTATACTATGAAAGAAGTAGTTGGTGGAATGATAGAATCTAATTTTATAAATCATGAAACAATATGGTAGACTACAGGATAGATTAATAATGTAATTCAACAAGAAAAAGGTATTAAGAAACTAAATGTAGTTCATTTAATACATTGTTTTGAAATGGAAGCCCATTCTATGTGGGATGAACATATGAATGTGAAATGTGCCTATCCTGATTGGACTAGTTGGTGGACATCAGATAAAATGAAGATCAAAAATGTGTATACAGATCTTAAAAGACAATATTATAAAGTAGAAAAACGTTCTTTTAACTAGATTATTATCATGTGATGGCGGTAATAATAAAGAATATATCCAAAGAGAAAAAGAAATATATGATGAAAAAATAAAATAAATTTAATTTATTGCAAAAATAATAATTGCTTATGCAGGGTACAAAAAAAGAAATATTTTCTTAAAAAAAAAAAAAAAAAAAACGAATGAGTATGGAAAATATTATTGGATAGGACAGTAATAAGTCAACAGAAGGAATAGAGAAGGAAGTAACTGATTATTTGAAATATAACTATGGACAGGAAAGACAATATACTTATAGAATATGGAATATGAATACACTGACTGATGAAGATAATGAAGATTTAAGCAAACATATAACTATTGCAGATATTAAGCATATTGTAAGTATTGTTAATGATAATTCTGTTCCCAGACCAGATGGTATAAATGGTATAAATATTTGGAAGACATGCATTTTTATGTATGAATATAAAATGTTAATAACTGGAAAGAATTTGGTATAGTGTATGACAATATTTGTGACAGAATTATAAAATTATTTTGAAAAAAAATAGATGAAAAAGGCTTTTGGGATAATTGGAAGCCATTAACTTTAATGAATACTGATTACAAAGTATTTATGAAAATAATGCAATTGTGTTTAGAGAGAAGTTGTTCATAAGATATGGCAGAAATGAATTTATGGTAATTAACACAGACAAGTTAGAGAAATGTTGACACTTATTACGGAAATTGCTTGCAATATTATAGATAATGGTGAGGCAGTACAGCTTATAGGATGTGATATTGAAAAACTGTTTGATAACTTTGATAGGTGGCAATTATAGGATATCTTGGAAGCACATAATGTGCATGGTCAAATTTTACAGGTTATTATATACACCTACTTGTACTCTCTGTAGCTCTGATCAACACCTAAGTACACTCCATGACCAAATACAAGCAATACAAATCCACAAATCCAGGCAAATAATGGAAATTCTGCAACACACCACTTGAAAAACAAAATAATTTTAAGTATTTGTTTTTCAAGTGGCATGTTGCAGAATTTCCATCATTTGCCTGGGTTTGTGGATTTCTGATCAGCACCTTCTTGACATATACAAATCCAATAAAAACATAGGCAAACTACTTTACAAAAGCAAAGTGGCCAAGCCTGGAACCAACTCCCCTTGATTATTCATAATATCAAGCACACTAACTGCTTCAAAAAGAACTGAAAAATGTCCTTGCAAATTCAAGCTCCTGCCCTTGCCGTGACCCAAACTAATCCCCCCCTCCATCTCTCTTTCCCAAAAACTTTTTTTCTTTTTTCTTTCTCTTAAGTATATAGAATAAAACAATCATGTACACCACTGAGAAGTTATTATCAGCTTACTTTATATATGTAAATAGCCACACTTAAGCCTTATTGAATATTATACTTGTTTTCTGTAAAAAACTACTTTGCTAGTATTGATATAAATTTGTTTGCACTACACTTACATACGTACTTTAACTGCTGTTACCATTCTGTATAACTTGCCATTTTAACTTGTATAAATGTTTCATTCAATTGTTAAATTCATCTGTACAGTTTTTGAGTAAATGTAACTGTTAAATATATGTATACTTTTGAATGTATGTTGTATGTTATTTTTGGCATATTTGGAGCTTTTCTCCTTGGGTCTTCAGTGAAAATGGGCTTCTGGCTCAGCTGGACCAACCTGGTTAAAATGGCAAATAAATGAATAAATAAATAAATAATCCAATAAATAAATAAATAAAACAGCTTATAACAGTAGTTGTGAACATGCTGTAGTTAACAAATAGTGTATGGGTACTATTTGTGTTCAGAAAGACATTCTACAGGGATGTCCTTTCTGTAGTATTTTACTTGCATTATTTATGAATGCTTTTATAAAAGAAGTTAAGCAAGGGATGGAGGCTGCTGTGTATAAATTTAGAGATTTCATAGAGGTTCCAATACTTATGTCATATGCAGATGTTATTATTGTAAAAATATGAGATGGATATCTCAGTTTATGCGAAAATTAGAAATGCGTTTATAAGGGATTGGATTAAATATAAAGAAGGCAAAAAGTAAAGGATGTGATGTTTGCAAGGGATTATATTAAATATAAAACGGCAAAAATTAAAAGATTTGAAGATAATATAATAATTAGGGGATTACAATTCTGCATGGAACATATTGAGATATTAGGAATAGTTTTCAGAAGTTATGCTGTTGTAAAACAGCAATGGATAAAATTATTGGAAAATATTCAGCATATTCAATCATGGTAGCATTTCATACTAAAATTGAGAAAAAGCATATTTATTAAATTTGACAGTTTTAGGAAAATTCAGCTATTTAGTCAGTATAGCAGTTGTCCATAATGATTTAAATACAACTTTATTTCAACTTATTTTTTCTCATTTTGGGGGGATCTAGATTGAATCATATTAAGAGGCATTATGTTCAATAAGGTAGAAAGTGGAGGCTTACATTTTAGAAATCCCATAGCACGTTTAGCGTCTATGTTTGTATTGGATGTTGTAATCAATGATATTTAGTACACAAAAACCTATATTTATGTTTCTACAAACAAAATATGATGATTGGTGGGATAGCTTGAAAAGAAGAAGAAAACATAGATTTGTTATTGAACTTGTTGAATGGGACAAAAACAGAATGTGGAAAATACCTTTAGATAACATTGAGAAAAACAGAAGAATATGATATGAAAATAGCACATGATACATTTTTATAATGTTTATCCTTGCAGGAATCTGAAACGTGCTATGCAGAATCAGGTAAGCGATGAGCAAAATTAGTCCTGTAAACCAATAATAGCACCTAAAACAACTAAAACATTAAAAGCTCAACAAATAAAAATCTCCACTAGCCAGGCGTGTAGTTCAAATGCAATGACATAATATGCCAAAGTCAATGTAAAATCAAGAAAAAAACAAGTCATTTTCTTGGTAATCGAATGATCAGTGTTTTAGTCACAGCCAGCAATTTGGAGCCCAGAGTCTGAGTTAGTTGAGATAGCTGTTGTGGTTGCAACAGTTGTGGCATTTACATTGTCAGATTACTTAATGGACGGCAAGGTATCATATCTTGTTAATATATGAACTAAATGTGAGGAGCAACCCTGAGACTTGTGGAACTCCATAGCTTACCCTTACCCACTCAAACAACAAAAATTTAACTACATCATAGTAGTTATAATGATTGTATCTAGTTGCATTCAGTCAGTTTACACCCTTGTGTTTCTATGTGGTCTTGACAAACAGGCAGTTCATTAACAAAATCATCCTAATATCAATGCATAAATGAAAACAGTGCACCAACATTAGGAGTGTGTGTGTGGGGCATAGATGGTCCTCATCAAATGTGCATGTTGTGTGCCATTGCTGTCTACTAATGTAGTGTGGCTTCTGGTTACAAAGAGAACTGTGCATTGACACACTATATATTTTCTGTAAGATCTGCTATTGCGCATTGTAACTAATATACATGTAGTCCATGGGGCTCCATGATTACACTCCAATATTATTTAAAAGACACCCTGGTTTAGAGCTACTTTAGAATGAGACCAGATCTTAACAGGACTTAGATAGGTGCTTAACAATTGTTAAGCACTCCCTGCATGCTGTTAAGATCGCATCTGGCACTGAAAGCTTACAGTGCTGGCCAGTAAACAACTGTAGCAGAACATGAAATTATTTCATTTCAGCTGTATTTCTGCCTGCTATTTGCAATGTATTTAGGAAGCAACTGCTTCCCTATGAAAGGGAATACGTAAGGACATCTCCTGCTGTGTGATTGACAGTGTTCCCAACTGCTTTACTGGCTTTCAAAGTAGGCACAATATTTTGTGTGTATTTTTTTCTGTAACTAGTAGTACACGGAGCAGATAAATCTCTATAGGTTCATAGGTTGGTAATGGGCTATCTGCCTGAAGGCATATATTAGTCCAGCCACGTTGTGCGGTATTCACCGCCCCTTTAGTAGTTCCCTAGACCCTTGTACTAGCAGCTAGCACCCTTGGCCCCTATCTAGTAGTGCTGTTGGTGTGATCCCCGGTGTGAACTTTCTGTTACCCATCCACTCATCAAGGTTCCTCTTGAAGAGTGATAGTGAGGGGCTCTGTCTTATGTAGATCAGGACCCTGTTCCATAGTAAGGGAAGTCTCTGCGAAGGGAATCTATCCCTCCAGCATGTTCTATTCATTGTTGTCTTGAGGTTTATATCCCTAGAGCATGTAGCTCGAGTAGATTTGGTTTTGCTAAGATGGAGCATGTTAAACAGTTCTGGGTTGGACATGGCTCTGTACGTTAGACAGAGATCGCCTCTGAGAAAGCTGTATGCAACAGAGAACAGTCTTAGCTTTTTCAATCGTGTTGCATAGGGCAACTGTTTGAGGCCAGTAATCCTCTTGGTTAGGTACCTTTGTGGTCTCTCCAGCTGCTGGAGATGTCTAGCCAGGTACATTCCAATTGGTGCATTGTACTCAATAATGGATCTGATGAGGGAATTCTATGCAGTGCAAAGAATTATCATCAGATCTCTGATTGCAATATTATTAAGTGCTTTGCTCTCGAGAGGTAAATTTTTGGTATCCATGTTTTGCATACAAAATGATCATGTTACAATTAGACAGCCTATATATCACCAGCATTATGTAACTATAAATATAATATATATATATATATATATATATATATATATATATATATATAATTATTTTTTTATGTATTTTTCAGCACTATTTCTTATTGCTAGCATTATGGCCTAGGTTATCACAGAAAAGGAATTGCCAACTAGTCTACTTATCTGGTTAATGATAAGAAATAAAGAAAGAAAGAAAGATATTGTTGATACACAATGTACTGTCAAAGGCAGTCAGCACCACACTGCTTTAAAAAGCAGTATTTTTGTCAAATGTGTTTCACTTTGTACTGTAATGGACACTGCAGAAACAGATGATTCTCCACTCTAGTGCCACCAGTTCCAGTATCCAAGTTACATCACTTGTTAATGGTCACACACATGGCAAGTTTTCCGTGGCTTGTCTACATTCCATTCTGTATCAGCTGGTAGCAGCTGGTGGCAGCAGGCGTATGAGAAACATGTCTACATATCCACTGAATTCAGTAGAAACATCACTATGTATAGCATTACATTATGTGCAGTTTGGAATACTTTATTGGCTTTATAGGACAGATCTGCTGCTGTTACACAGTTGTAGGTGCAAACATCCCTGAAGGCAAGTATCTCATTGCTTATAACTCTGGAGTAACAGAGTATCATTAATTTGCATATATAATTAATGTTAATGTTTATATAATTTGCATATATAAACATTATCAGGGATCTACCACTGATGTGCCTTGGTGCCAAACCCCTCTTACTGTGCATGTGTCAGGGGAAGATATACATTACAGTTTGTCTGTGTGCTAGAGGAACATTTGTAGTGGATATATGTTAAGTTTTTGGAGTTAAAAACATTTTAGCATTGTTAGCAAGATGCTGTTGCCCAGCACCATACTAGGAGCATTAAGTAACAGTTCCAGGGAAAGTGCAGCAGTTTTCTATAAGATTGTGGCACTTTTTTACACAATTTTGGCCATTATGAATAGCACACAATGGTGACAGTCTTAATTAGCATACCTCTACTATACTTGGCCTTTTTGTGGTATGTAGATTTTTTATGTAGATTTTTTTTAATTTAATTTATTTAACATTTGTTTACAGGAAAAGTCTGACTTGAAACAAAGCCAATTTTCAGCAGAGGCCCAGAGAGAAACACTTCAGATGCATGTTTTGTAATGTGAGAGGAAAACGGTATACCTGGAGAAAACACACATGAACACAGGGAGGACATGCAGACTCCGCACAGAAGGCACTTCAGCAGAAAATCAAACAGGAGAACCTCTTGCTGTGAGGCAACAATGCTACCGCTGCACCATTGCGCCGTCCTGATTACAGGAAAACGTAGGAGGAGTTTCTGTGACTGCTGTATATTTGTTATTGTTATGGTGTATAGCTTACCTGTGTCCATGCCCTAAGCAATGCAGACAATGTTTATGAATATTGCCCTAGATGTCAGATGTTTATCAGTCAAACATACTTTAATCTGTTTCATAAGATGTTTATTTATCCCAGTATCATAGTTTTTAATCTGTTAATATAGCGTGTTTAGTAGAGACTTTCCTTAAATGTCAGTATTTCATGATAAAAGACCTAACTGGATCAAAAACAAATAACTGGTTAATCAGAAATTAAATTTTATTTGGTAAAGTATGCTGGGATTGAACAAGCACATTCATTCATATGACTAATACAGTGGAAGGAGATGAAAGATGGAAGATCCACCAAGTCTGTCTGAAGCACAGCTAACTCCTGAGTAGTGTTAAATATGTGAGTAACAGACAGAATATGTATTTTTGGTGGCAAAGGCAGGTAGAATTATGTTTTCATCTGAAATGCCTGTACTTTTAATATGTTTAGACTACATGAATCTCACTTTTGTAAATCATTACGTGGGATTTGAAATGTTGTCTTTTTTATTTTAACAAATTGTATATTATCTTTGTATTTTTCACTGTTCTACTACTTTATTTATTTTTGTATAACTATTATAAAATTGTCTTTATCCTATGGAGGTTTTCTCCCCAGGCCTCCACTGAAAATGGGCTCTTCCAGGCCCAGTGGACTGTCCCAGTCATCAAACTGTAATAAATAAATAAATAAATAAAATAAAACAGACTTTAACCATGCTTGTTTTATAAATCTCACAAACAGTATGTGGTATAATGAATAGTCTGTGAATATACTTCAAGTAAACATTTCACAATGCATACTAGTAGTTGCTAAATATTCCAATTCCAGATTTCCTATTATAATCATCATTCCAAACCACTTTCATTCAGAAAATTACAATAGTTCTTTTTTGTATTAGTGATATTGGTTAACATTAGTTTATGCAATGTTGAGTTAACTATTCTTTTGATAATGGATGATATATAACTTAATATTTCTGGAAGTTCATTTTTTCTTCAACATATAGTATCTGCATTATATCTAGTATAACTTATGATTTGGACCAGTATCTACTCTGAATGATCTAACTCATATTTCTCTCATAATTTGTCCATTACTGTTACCTTATTGTCTTCAAAAAAGCCCAAGCAATAGACCAAATTACTGTTTTTAAGCAAATCATATTTACTACACTCATACTTCCAGTAAACCCTGAAGTATTAGCTGCAGGAAATATCACAAAGAGCTGTTTTTAAGAATAGCAAACCCATATACATACATACATGGAATATAAATATTTATATAGATGTAGACACTCATTTATTTATTTGTACAGTTTCTGACATTTTAATACAGCAGAGATGTAACTAAATTTATTTGTACTAATGGCTTCTACTTTTGTATTATTTTAGCTTATCTAAACAATCCTGTTTTTGTTTGTAATTGGCTGTGGAAATACTTGAATTCTTTACTCATTTGCAACTAAATATATTTTCCTTAATGTGCATGGTATTATTGATTTGCTAAAGTACAATTATCTTGTTCAGTGTACTAAATGCTATATATATTTAAAGGTAATACCCAATAACACTGGTGATCTGTGTTCCTCATGTCAAAAGCGGGATGACTTGCTTACCATTATTAGTAGTAGAGCTGGACATTGATGACGATTGCACTTGTGCGAGTGACACAGCTTGGAGAACTGTTGTTACATATACTAATGACTGGACTGGTGAGATAAATAATGTTAGGCAAAGTGCAAATGAAACACATTTAGGAAAGGAAGTGTCAATTGTCTGTAAAGATCACGCTCCATAATGAACAAGATAATACCACTGACAACTTTAAAATTATGGGCACAAGTATTCAGGGGTCTATATTACGTGATCGAACAGTGAAATGTTTGAATACATAATAATCGACCCCTAAATGTTGAACCGTCAGAATGTCGAACAGTTCAATGGAGATCTCCGTACAATGTGGACATGGAGGTTTTCCATTGTCTGCACTGTAGTGCAATCTTGGAGTTGGTATATTTAAGTAGTGGAGGGTGTGGGGGGTGCAGGGGGCTTGCCCCCCTTCTTAGAGAGTTTTTATAGTTTGTTTGGGTATTTTTATGTTTTTTTTTTTTTTGCCATTCGACATTACAGCATTTCGACATTTAGGGGTCGATTATTACGTGTTCAAACATTTCACTGTTCGATAACGTAATATAAACACGTATTCAGCAATCTGAGAAATCAGAACATATTGAAGGCAATAATAAAAAAAGAAAGAAAGAAAGGAAGAAGTTCACAACAAATAAAAGGAAGAAAAAGAAACTGAATAATGCCTGTAAAGCAAAGATGTTTGTTTGTCTTTTCGGCTTTTCCCGGTTAGGGGTCGCCACAGTGGAAGTCCGGTCCGCTAATGATTGGCAGTAGATTTTTTATGGTGCCGAGTCTGTAAAGCAAAGATAATACACACTAAAAAGGGCAGTGCTTTGTTATATAACACACAGTTTACAAGGAATGATAATATTTTGCTAACAGAAGACCTTCAGTCTAGAGAAAAAAGCACTATTTTCCAAAAGAGAAGGTAGAAAAAAAGAGGCAAGGAGCAGGTACAAAGGAAGAAACAAAACTGAACACGACTGGACTGACGAACATTAGTATAAGAAAAAAGAAGAGGAAGGCAGATATTGGCAACATGGCTCAAGCTGTGGATGTACGAAGCCACCTGGATGCCTGGAAATGTAATAAGTAATGAAAACAGTGAAGAAGTGAAGATCCTTCCTTTGTAGCAAATGACTGAGCAGACGTTACTGAATTAGAAGCTGAAGATTCTTCAGATCTACTCAGAAAAATATTCTTCTAATTGGAGATTCAACTATTAGAAGGACTGATACATTTGCAGAGAAGATAATGAACATCGAATAGTATTATGATTGCTAGGAGCAAAAATAGAGCATGTGCGACAGGCATGTATAAGGAGGTATGGAACTGTTTTGATTTATGTCAATAAAAATGATCTCACCCAAAAGGAGTCTCTGACTGTTAGAAGGAAAGTTATACCCCTCTTAGGTAGTATAGCTTGTACAGATGTTAGGACACATTTTTTTACAAATCACATATAGAAAGGAGAGTCCGGTCACCGTGAATGAAAACAATGTTGAGGGCAAATACCTACATGAAAAAAGGTCCTGTTTTAAAAAATGGAAATGTGTAGAGCAGGGGTGTCCAAACTTTTTTCACCAAGGGCCACATGCGGTAAAATACACAAACAGCTGGGCCACTCACTCGAGGTGAAGTATATTATATTATATTGCCTCACCTAGTTTATTTTTTAAGACAAGTAAACTAAATTAATCAGCCTACAACACTGCTTTTCATGAATAGGATATTTCAAGCTAGTTATGCAAATAAGTTTGGATTGTTAACAGATCAACTAATAGTTGTTTTAAAAATGATATCAACATAAAATGATTTATTAGTGATAGGGCTTAATAATAACACATGGAACGTTTGATATCAACATAAAATGATTTATTAGTAATAGGGCTTAATAATAACACATGGAACGTGTAATATATTTTGAACTCGGGAACACAGTTGCGCTCAGTGGGAACAATGAAGTTGCGCTTTGGCCTGCAGGATTGCTGGCAGGTCCGGAATCAGTTTTGTGGTTGAGATGTGAAGGACGTCACAGAGATGGTCTTTGGTAATTTTGGTTCTCAATCTGCTTTTGTTCAGCGTCATCAGAGAAAATGTTTGTTCACATATGTATGTTGAGCCGAACAGACTCATCATTCTTTTTGCATGGCATCTCATCAGAGGAAACTTGGCTTCTTCCAAGCTCTGGTAGAAGTCAGGTAAAGAGAGAAGCTGATGTTGATTCTTCAGAGAATCATCACACTGCATTTCTATGAGTTCTAACTGCAGACTCTCTTCCACTTCTTCTGCATTTATCATGAAGGGAGTCGCAAACAGCTTGATATCATTCTCAATAGTAGAAAAATCTTGGAAGCGCTGAGAAAATTCTGTCAGGAGGGATGTGATCACAGACACATATTTCCCCTTTTTACCAGAGAGATCGACCTTTGGAAATACAGATCTGATTTCGGACAGTGTGGGGAAGTGTGCAACATTGAAGGTGTGCAACTGTGCCTCAAACAGTCGGAGCTTCACACAGAATGCTTTCATGTGTGCATGAAGCTGTGGTACAAGTTGGTCTTTACCTTGTAAGTTTTTGTTGAGTGTGTTGAGGTGTTCAGTGAGATCAACTAAAAATGTCAGATCTGCCAACCATAGAGGGTCACTCAGCTCATGAAGAGGTCGGTCCTTTTCTTACAAAAACTGGTCGATCTCTGATCTCAGAGAATAAAACCGCCTAAGCACGGAGCCACGACTTAGCCAGCGCACTTCTGAATGGTAGAGCAGGTCCCCATATTCAGCATCAATGTCAGTTAAGAAAGCTTGAAATTCTCTGTGGTAGAGTGCTCGTACTCGAATTATGTTTACTGTTTTCACAACAGTGTTCATCACATCGTTAAGCTGTACTGTCTTGGCACAGAGTGCTTCTTGGTGGATGATACAGTGCATTTTAATTGCCTCACCTCCGCTATCCTGCACCTTGGCACACACCATAGAGGCCATTCCTTTGCGCTGGCCTGTCATAGCTGGAGCTCCATCCGTTGTAACTCCACACAACTTGTCCCATTTAAGTCCTATCTTGTCAATTGCATTTGACACAGCTTCAAAAATGTCTTTACCCGTTGTTGTGGTGTTTAGACTGGTGAGATCAAGCAGCTCCTCCGTAATGCAAAAGTTACCTCACCTCCGCTATCCTGCACCTTGGCACACACCATAGAGGCCATTCCTTTGCGCTGGCCTGTCATAGCTGGAGCTCCATCCGTTGTAACTCCACACAACTTGTCCCATTTAAGTCCTATCTTGTCAATTGCATTTGACACAGCTTCAAAAATGTCTTTACCCGTTGTTGTGGTGTTTAGTCTGGTGAGATCAAGCAGCTCCTCCGTAATGCAAAAGTTATTGTCAACACCCAGCAAAAAAATTAGTAACTGTGCGGTATCTGTGGCGTCTGTGCTCTCATCACATGCAATGGAGTAGAAATCAAAAGCACATGTTTTGTCTCCCAGTTGATGTTTTATGTTGGCTGACAAGTCTTCGATTCGCCGCACAACTGTGTTCCTTGATAGGCTAACACTGTCGAATTCTTGACTTTTTTTCTGGGCACATTATTCCTGCAACTTTAGTGAGGCACTGTTTTATAAATTCACCATCTGAAAAAGCCTACCCATGCTGGGCAATGAGTTGAGCCACCTCATAGCTGGCTATTGTGGCATTTTCTTGAGTTTTTTTGGCACGGGAAAAATACTTTTGCTGAGCTAGCAAACTAGCTGTCATCACCTTTTGTTCTCGTTCCACACCAGTGTAGGACATGTAGGTCTGATGCTTGGTTTCGTAGTGTCGTCTTACATTGTACTCCATCAACACTGCGACACTCTCATTACAAATCAAACACACACATTTGCCCCTGACTTCCATAAAGAAGTATTCATTTTCCCACCTTGTCTGAAATTTTCTACACTCACTTGCGTTTCTTTGGTGTTGTCATTTTCAGTGGGCTGTGGCAAAATTTTTCTTTCCTTAATTTAGTTTTGTACAGGTACTGCCTTGATCAACTCAGTAGCTCCACCGCTAGAGTTAAAACCAAGAAATCAACTAGTAAGCAAACATAAAGCACTGTATCAAGGAGAAACCGCGTTTTTCATCTATGGATCCATCTTATCTTGATTCATTTTGTATGTAATTTTGGCTTTTGTCCACTACAGGGGAGTGTTTACTGATTCCTCTTGAAGAGCATGTAAGGAAGACTGGAAAACATAAAATGGCTTTACAGTTCAGTAGAAAGAAAAAAGAAATAGGACGGATTTTTGTTTGGCTCATTTTGTGCTATTTAAAGTTAAACCTTGGTCATTGGATGCTAGGAGTTATGGTTGCAGAAGTAATCACACAAATGGGAAACATAACGAACTCAGAGCATGTGGAGCAGGTTAAATTTTCAGTGCCCTTTTAAATTATTGTAAAGTAGTTTTTTTTACTTGAAATGTTTACATTAATAATGTGACTTGAAAGGGACCAAGTTAAATATGCTTCTTCAGAAGGGAATTGGCACTGTATGCTGCTGAAGACTTATGAATGAAGCAATTTTTTTGCAGCATTTTGGCACTTGACTGCTGAGGGACTCCGGTCATGTAAATGAAAATTATTATTGTGCAGAGCAGTATAATGTGAATATAGTAATTCAGTTATGATTGTTGTGTACTACAATAAGTTTTAAACATGCATAGTTTTGTGACGAAACTCCGCATGTTTAAAACTTATTGTAGTACACAACAATCATAACTGAATGCTAGTATAATGTTATAATGTTGGCGATCGCCAACATTATAGCATTAAATAGCATTCAATTATGATTGTTGTGTACTACAATAAGTTTTAAACATGCGAAGTTTCGTCAAGCAAGCATTTCATGTGGAATGGATTAACTGTATTTCCGGTGCTTGATTTCTGTTACCTATGTGCGGGCCATATTTGGTAGATTTTTGGAATTTGCTGCGGGCCAATTAAAAATGGATCGCGGGCCGCAGTTGGCCCACGGGCCGTAGTTTGGACAACCCTAGTGTAGAGCATCCAAGCCTAATTTTGGGCGCACATAATCAAATAGGATGGCATGCAGTTGTCAAGATCAGGGAATAGAATTTTTGCAGCAGATATTTTGCAATATTTGACAAACACTAGGTAGGATTTTTGCCGGGTTGAAAATTGAACACTTCACAGATAGCAACATTTGATCCATCTCTGATGGTTGTTAATGGTAAGAGTATTAATAGTAAAGTTTTTTTTTTGGAAAAATTGCTACTTTCCCTCAAGATTGATGTTGTTATTGTTTGTGAAACATGGTGAAAGAACAATAACTGGATACCACTTCTGTCAGGGTATAAATGTTTTTATTGTAACAGACATTGTCCCAGTCCCCTTCAATAAACACATCACACTGAATGACGTTTGATGACCTTTATTAAACTTCCATAAACATAACTTTGACCAATATTATTTATTAATCATAGCATAAACATCCATATAACTGTTATTAATCACAACAAAACATCTATACATCTGTTAACTAGGGCAGCGTGACCTCATTCATGCTGATCAGTTACGCACTGTCCTTACCTCCAGTCACTTATACTTATCAAGCAGCGTTCCATCGCTCACTTTCATTTCCCACTTATTGAATTAAACATCTAAACAAATAAGCAGTATTTTACCTCCACTCGCTTATTTTACTTATCAAGCAGTGTCCAACTGCTCACTCTCCTTTCCCAACTCATTGAAATGAACATCCAACACCAGAGGGGGAACAGAAGAGGGGCAAGCCTGCCCCTCATCTTCACCTACCCAAACTTATAAAATAACCACAATCTTGAATGATCCCAAAAAACATGGAGGGAGGGCGGGTAGCAAGTTCACACCAAAACGTAATTCTTTACCCAGTTACACTTGCATAAAACACATTAAGCCTCTCCCTCCCCTTACCTCATTTCCTCCCAGTCTTCCTACATTCCCAATTAACCCTTTCATCTCCCTTCCTCCAATTAGCCTCCTTCCACTACCCTCTTAATTCCTATTACTACTTCAATGTGACCCCCCACCTGAAGAGGTCCTTGGACAAATTGGTTTGTTGCCAAACCTCATTTATCCTGATCCCCTTCAATAAACACATCACACCGAATGATGTTTGACAACCTTTATTAAACTTCCATAAACATAACTTTGACCAATATTATTTATTAATCATAGCATAAACATCCATATAACTGTTATTAATCACAGCAAAACATCTATACATCTGTTAACTAGGGCAGCGTGACCTCATTCATGCTGATCAGTTAAGCACTGTCCTTACCTCCAATCACTTATACTTATCAAGCAGCGTTCCATCGCTCACTTTCATTTCCCACTTATTGAATTAAACATCGAAACAAATAAGCAGCATTTTACCTCCAATCGCTTATTTTACTTATTAAGCAATGTCCAACTGCTCACTCTCCTTTCCCAGCTCATTGAAATGAACATCCAACACCAGAGGGGGAACAGAAGAGGGAAAAGCCTGCCCCTCTTCTCTACCCACCAGCCTGATCAGGCTGTTCGCCCTCCTTCCTACTAAAACTTCCAACAAAACCTTCCAAACAAACCTAACCATACGTTAAAAAGGGATGAAGCCAAACATCATTCGGTGTATTCCCTCCTCTCTGAACCAAACTGGATTCCTGGCATCAACCTCCCAAAGCCCTATCATATAAATATCCAAAGCAGCCACTTGATTAACAGGCTGACATTAAAGTGATGATCCCTCTTTCATGCCAAAGTAATACCCATACCCTTGTATAACCCCTGTAAATTAAACAAATCTTCACTTATCCTAACTACAGACAGTAGCTACATAATTATTCCCAGGTGATTACCTGCCAAGTGTGCCACCAGAACTCCAAGAAGCCCAATGTCACCTGAAACAAAGCAAGGCCAGTTACATGCCATCATGCCTACTGCATCACACTTTTTTCCCTTCTCTAATGGATATAATATTGACCAAAATGAGATTTCTTTTTATAACAGATTAATTTAATAGCAATCCTGCCATCATTCTAACTTGAATCTTTAATGATTTACCATTAATTTGACATAAAAACATTAATCTTTTGAAAAAAGGACCAAAACTATGAGGCAAAAATATGGACATTCTGTGAAAATCTGTACAGTTGAAAGGTATGCTTAGTGCAAAAATCTGGACAAAGCCTGATAAAATGAGGAGGCAAAGGCCTTAAAAATAGGGATATTTTAAATATTCCTCTTATATCCTTAGAAAGTTGCTAGAATGACAAGATTTAACTTAGCATTCATATTTCTGAAGGATACGAAGTCTGAAAAACAAATGTATATCATTATTTAGTGACTATATTCAGAAAATCAAACATTTTATGAGTAAAAGACCAAAATATGAGGTAAAAATCTGGACTTCCTGTGAAATCTGGACAATTGAGAGGTATGGTGGTTAGTGCTGCACCACCCATGCACGGAGATCAATCGTTACTTGTGGTACCTGGTGGTTAGTGCTGCACCACCCATGCACGGAGATCAATCGTTACTTGTGGTACCTGGTGGTTAGTGCTGCACCACCCATGCGCGGAGATCAATCGTTACTTGTGGTACCTGGTGGTTAGTGCTGCACCACCCATGCACGGAGATCAATCGTTACTTGTGGTACCTGGTGGTTAGTGCTGCACCACCCATGCGCGGAGATCAATCGTTACTTGTGGTACCTGGTGGTTAGTGCTGCACCACCCATGCGCGGAGATCAATCGTTACTTGTGGTACCTGGTGGTTAGTGCTGCACCACCCATGTGCGGAGATCAATCGTTACTTGTGGTACCTCACAACTCGCAAAACTTGGTCTCCACCACAAAGAACCATAGCAACAGCCAGGGACTGTGATTGCTTTCAACCCCCCCCCCCCAACGAACAGTTCCAGCTAAGAGGGGCCCTGAAACAAAGAGGAAAAAAGAGAGAAAAAAATCCAATTCTAAATACCACTTCTACAAACTTAGAAAGCAGACAGAATAGGTTCTACATTAGCATGAATCCTCTAAAGATTATGCTGTCTGAAACTTGACTGTCTGTCATTATTTTCTATTTCAGTTTTTAATGATTCATCACAAATATGCCAGAAAAAACATAACTTCATGACACAGACCACATTATGAGGCAAAATCTGGACATCCTGTGAAAACTTTGCAAAGCCAAGAGGTGATGCCCTGCCACCCACGAAATACCCTGGACCCTCACTGCCATGAATCATAAACAAACAGTCCAACAAGATGCACCACAGCAGTGAAAAGCATGGGCTGCTTCAATCCTAGCACCAAAGGATGAGCAAGCTAACAAGACACACCACCAAAATGCTAAGGAAGCAATAACACCATGACCAACTCCACCCAACCATAGAACAGAACAATATTCCAACACCACACGCCATCAATTAACCCACCCACTGAAATAATTACCTAGCAATGGGAGATAACTCACCCACACTCTGCAAGCCATCCACCCCAAAATCACACTACATGTTAAGCACTTTGCTTGACAAAAGTGTAGCATTATCCAACTTCTTACCCTCAACCCCATTTTAATAATTCCCCACATTACCTTTGTCAGCATGCGGCTGCCAATCAAATGCTCCAATCAAAAGGAATCCCGTTATCATGGATCCCATGAGCTTGCTTTACACTGATTGTTCATGTTTTTTTTTTATAAATCTTTTCTATTCTTTTTAAGCCCCTTTAGCTTCCTGAGTCAAGATGGCCCGGTCGTACATGCCAACGCAATGGTCAATGCACACTGCACATGTGTGGCTGGTAACCACCACTTATGAGCACTCCATGGCTCACAAACACCTCTGAAATTCTTTGGAACCATCCAACAACCAGTATAGCTCTCTCCAACACCACCGCCACCATTGAAGAGAATGGGCACCTCACAATGCACAAACACTTCCAGATTGCCTGAGAGACCTCCCAGCAACAAATGAAGCTCCTTCATTCACCACTACCACCACCAATGAGAAAATGCAACATAAGCCACCACCATATGAAAAAAAAACACTCACACCTCCACGCAACCAAAACAAAAAGGAGACTGGACACAAAGAGGGGTTCAATAAAGCTCTATGCCCAAACAAAACAGGGGAAATTAATGATGGACAGCGACAAGCTATCCAAACCACCATACAACACATCAAGTGGCCAACTCAAATGCAAAAGCTGCACTAGTATGCTCAAGGAAGCCAACTAATCCACCGCATGAACAACTCCCAGTTTCTCTGCAAACAAATTCAATAAATTCCAAACTCCTGCTCCTAAACTACATCTGGAGAACCAAACATTTCTAATGCCCAGAAACCATACATAAAAATATAAACCCAATTTCACCATACCCACCAAAATTAACACAAGGCCTACCTGTACCCCTAGTATCCCCTGGTTGTCACAAATGCAATCCTTGCAGTAGCAAGTTCACACCAAAATATGATTCCTTATCTAGCTGCACTTGCATAAAACCCATAAGCCCCTCCCCACCCTTACCTCGATTCCTCCAAATCTTCCTACATTCCCATTTAACCCTTTCATCCATCTCCCTCCAATTAGCCTCCTTCCCCTACCCTCTTAATTCCCATTACTATTTGAATCTGACCCCCACCTGAAGATGTCCCTGGACAAATTGATTTGTTACCAAACCTCATTTCTAACAAAAAAAAAAATAGATGGAGTTGTTATGATAGGGGTTAAAGACAATTACAAGACTTGTGATTATTACATGTTCAGTGATAACACCAGTACTATAGATTGTGTAAATGTGACAATAAAGACAACCCTGGAACCTATAACAGTTAGAGTGTATAGACCATCAAAGTGAAATGCTGAAGACCTAGAGGAATTCTGACATTTCTTGTATGAAACACAGGAGGGAAGAATAATAGTGGCTGGAGAATTAAATTTAGCAGAAACAGACTGAAATAATATTGAGTCAACAAAATTAGTAAGGAAATTATTCACAATGTATGATTAGGAACAACAATTGCTTCAGTTTGCAAAAAAGCCTATCAGGGAATAGAACATATTGCAAATTGTTTGTGTTCCTAAAGAAACGTCAAGTTCATGTCAAGTTTTACCTCTGTTGATATGCAGTGATCATGGGGTTATAAAGGTTAATTAGTTGCTAAATAATTCTTCAAAACTGAAATCTAAACCCATGCATAGAAGATTAATAACTGATTATATGAAAGCAAAACAGTCACTATGTGAAACTAATTGGAGTGATGCGTTCAGTGGATAAAATTGCAGAAGGAAAAGTTTTGAAAGAAAAATTGTTTGAATGCAAGAAATCAACAAAGTTTAACATCAGAACCTAGGCACATACAGTCAGGATGATATATTTCCACAAGAACAAGATATCTGAGTAAGGTGAGAGGCAAAAAAAAATATAAAAAATGGAAAAGAGTTCGAACTACAACTTTGAAAACTGAAATGAACAAGCTGGACAGACAATAAACAGTGTGTGAGACAAGATCAAGAACAAATTGAAGAAAATTTATATAAAGATATTGAGCATAATATGAAACCAATTTACAGATACATAATATGTGGATAAGAAAAGATATACAAATTGATAAACTTTATGTAGATTCTAAAACTTATTCTCAGACACAACAGATTATAAATATATTTACAAAATCTTATACAAAGCAGTTTGGCTCCACAAAGGGGGGCGATAAGTTCTCCTATTGTTATCCAGGCAACCTCCAATACTGAACTCAAATTAGATTATATTAAAGATTAACTACATAAACTGTATACGAGCAAAGTACAGGGAGTCGACAAAATTGGTAATTATGACCTGAGAACACTTCAGCAAGGACTTACAGTATCATTATATCTGTTATTTAATAGTTCAGGAGATTCTTCAAGATTGGAAACATGCACTTGTTAAACCTGTCCTTAAAGGAAAGGGGTGTAGGACAAACTCAGAGTCATACAGACCCATACGTTTACTTTCATGTTGTGGAAAAATAATGGAGAAGGTCATATTGGTTAAGTTATTGTCAGAATTGGAATGGTTAGGGCTTGAAACCATATTCTAGCATGCATGCATTGAAAATAGATCTCTTACCACTTGTAACATGATGTTCTATAACAATACAATAACAGCTATGAATGAAAAATTGTGCTGCAATGTAATTAATATTGATTTAACTTCAGCATTTGACAGGATCATGCAAAAAACACTGATCAGTAAATCAGAAAACTAGGTATCTTGATATGATAGAGAGCTGCATGGTTTACAAAAAGGACATAACAAATATCATACAGCAATTGGACAAGTGAAAGTTGACATTACAGTTAGGGCATCTGTCTTCGCCCCATACTTGTTTAGACTGTATCTTTCTGGTCTAGCTTACTCATCTGAGGTGTTCTGTAGTCTGTATGCAGATGACCTGAAATTGGGTAAACTGATTATATGTGTTAGAGAAAGGGCATAGTTGCAAAAGAACTTGACTGAATTGACCGTTTGGGCACAGGAGAATAATATGTTGATAAATATATAAAAAACTAAGCATATAAGATTTGGGAGACATAAAATGAAAGTTGAATATTTTAAACAGCACACAATGATTGAAACTATAGATTCATTTAAGGACCTGGGTATATGGGTAGATCCAGCTTTGAGTTTTTCTATCATATCAAACAACTGGTTACTGATAGGTATAAAAGTATATGTTGTATAAAAAGATTTATAAAGTCTAGGAAATCAGAAATGATGAAGTCATTGTTAGTTACAGTGGGCCCAAACTTGAGTATAGAATAACAATATGTAAACCTTATTAAAAAAAAAGCATGACTAAACTGGAAAGAGTACATTGGAAATATACCAAGGGCATCTATGGATGTGAAAATGTAAGCTATTATGAAAGACTAAAATAGCTGAACTTGTAAAATGTCTCATATAGATATTTAAAAGGAGACTTTATTCACTTATATAGGGCATTTAGAGACAAGTACCTCTGGGAATCTTTGGGGTTATCAAAAAGTAGTAGAGAATCATCAGACAACCTGTGTAGGAGATTCTATAGGAAGGAAAAGTGCACTAATTGGTTCTCTGAGAGAGCAGCTGATGTATGGAGCAGACTACCAGATTACATTAAAGCAAGTACTGGTTTAGATATTTTGAAAAACAGCTTGGACACTTATTATGGGAACAACTGTTTTGGTATATTGGCAGGCAGGAAGGGCATTACTGCCCGTCCTTGAAATATTTGCATGTATGTGTGCATGCACTTTGTTATTTACGATTTGTAATGAATTTACTAATGAGTTTATTTTAGAACTGTGGCAACAATATTAGTTCTGCTTACCTTTATATAAATCTTCAATCCAGTGTATTAGTGTTTTGAATATCAATGATATTGCATATGTCACTGTATCAGGCAAATCAATCCCTCCCTCCTTCCTCTCAGATTCTAATATGACTATTTAATTGTATTTTAGGATTCAAGGGATAACCGTGATAATAGTCATACTACTATTACTACTTCTACTACTAATTATAATTATAATAATGGCCTATCAATTTTCCTCTCAAAGTCATTTCTTTCCCTTCTGATAAAGGGAGATGTACCACGTGGGTCCTTATTTTTAATTATCAGTGCTATAGATTCATAGGTTCATAGGTGTGTACTAGGCTAATGGCCCTGGAGCCTTTATAAGAGCCTTTATGAGCCTTGCCCATAGAAGTGCCCTGGCATCGTGCCGTCCGACATTAGTTCCCAGTGCCTCTATCAAGTAGATCCACTGGCCCCATAGTGAACTTTCTATTTCCCATCCACTCATCAAGATTTCTCTTGAAGAGGGCCAGTGAGGTGCTCTGCTTGACATGTATGGGAAGTCTATTCCAGAGCATGGGCAGTCTCTGGGTTATGTCCCTCCAGCATGTTCTGTTGATTGTGGTAATAAAGTTGAGGTCTCTGGAGCATGTGGTGTGGAAGGATTCGGATTTCTTTAGATGTAGCATTTCTAACAGAGCTGGGTCAGACATGGCTTTGGAAGTCAAGCAGAGTTTGCCTCTTAGTACATGGTATGAGACAGAGAATAGCTGGAGTTTTTTGAGTCTGTCCATGTAGGACATGTGTTTAAGGCCTAGGATCCTCTTCATGAGGTACTTTTGTGGCCTTTCCAGCTGTTACATGTGTCTAGTAAGGTACATACCAAATGGAGCATTATACTCAATGATTGGCCTAATGAGGGAAGAATAGAGAGTGATGATGACCTCTTTTTTCCTGGATGCAAAGCCCTTGGTAATGAGATGTGCCACATAGGAGGACTTTCTCCCCACAGTGGCAATGTGGTGGTTGAAGGAGAGGTTGCTGTCAACCTGTGTCCCCATATCTCAGTGTTCAGTGGGCTCCCATCGATGTAGTAATTACTGGGAACTGAAATTTTAACAAAGGGGATGACGATGCATTTTTTGACATTAAGCTTATGGTTTCAACACCAATCATTGGTCTCGTGAGGCCTTTCTGTAGGATGTCTGCATCACTTGGGGAGTTAATAATGGCTCCCAGCCTGCAGTTGGCTGTGAACTTGGTCAGTCAGAGTCCCTCTATGTTGGCCTGGACTTCTGAGAAGTAGATGCCAAACAGGAGAGGACCCAGGACGGATCAGTCATCTACTTTCAGACTGTGCGTTCTGTCTGTATGCCAATTTGCAACCCACCTAGTGACACAGGAGTTGATACCTAGATTGGTGAGTTTATCAATAATTCCTGAGTGGGGAATGGTATTAAAGGCCTTGGCCAGATCAAGGTAGGCTATATGAACTGCATATCTGTCATGTAATCTGGTTACCTATATATCAAACAACTTCAAATTCATGTGTGATAAGGAAATTCAGAAAATCATGTGAGAGGATAAATGAAGCTTGAAAATAGATAAGTAATTACAAAATAGGCACAGCTGAGAAATCTGGATGAACTATTTCTGGTGTTATGTGGTGCTTTAAGAGAGGATGTCAGCAAGAGACATTTGCCTTTTAAGTTGTGAAATGATTGTTTTAATGCCAGACAGCATTCTGAGACTTATTTTAAAGAACAGAACCAGTTCAGAATTGTGAGACTTGTTTTTAAAGAACAGAACCAGTTCAGAATTCTGAGACTTGTTTTAAAGAACGGAACCAGTCGTCTAGCAGTACACTCTGTTTAATTACTGAGATGGAGCTGCCTTTGATCAAAATTTTTATTTTTTTTTATTTTTAAATGATAATCAGGTAGTAAAAGACATCAATCGCTACAAGTGTTTGATTGTACTTAACATATACACCTTTCCGGGGTATCTGCAATCACCCTATCCAGCTTTGTAGTGTCTTGTTTTCCTTTTAGGTGCACTGGTGTCTATAATAATTTGAGAAAGGTAGCTACATTGGAACAATCCAATTTATGTTTAAGTCACTCATTAGTATGCTTGCCTTCCTCAAACACCTAATCCAGTTATGAAAAGTGAAATGTAGTTCAGAGCAATGTGTCATCTTTTAACCATGTTTCAGTTAGAGTAAAAATCATTGGGATCACACTAATTATAAAAAAAAAAAAAAAAAAAAAAAAGAAGAGAATGATTAGGTTAACACCAAGAGACTAGTGTGTGTGTGTGTGTGTGTGTGTGTGTGTGTGTGTGTGTGTGTGTGTGTGTGTGTGTGTGTGTGTGTGTGTATATATATATATATATATATGGTTCTACCTGACTTCACCGAAACACCACAACACCGACAACGCAATCACCGAAACCACATAACCGACAGTACAAAAACACGAAAATCCACATGCCCGACAACGAAATAACCGACGGTACACAAACACGAAACCTTATACACTTCACACACCACAATCAACAAACAAAACACATTCCCCATCCAAAAACCACATACACAACACAAGCACACCAAAATCCCTGCAAACCCACACTAAACCTCACATACACAACTACCTACAACCCTGACCCAAACCCTAACCCTAAGGTCCGTCACTACGCACACTTACCTGACCGCTCCTAACCCTAACTCACTTATCCGCCCCTAACCCAAACACAATCACTACCGCACACTTACCTGACCGCTCCCTAACCCTAACTCACTTATGCAGAGACTAACACAAACACAATCACTACCGCACACTTACCTGACCCGCACCCTAACCCTAACTCACTTATCCCGCCCCTAACCCAAACACATTCACTACCGCACACTTACCTGACCCGCTCCCTAACCCTAACTCACTTAACCCACCCCTATCCACACTTACCTTACTCGCACCCTAACGTCCGTCACTACCGCATACTTACACAGCCTTTTCCCATTTCGGCATCCTCAGCGCCGGTGCTTTCATCCGTCGGGTCGGTCTTCTGCACTGTCGATCTTCTGGGTCCCGTCGCGTCGGTCTTCTGCACTTTCGCTCTTCTGCGGCTCCCGATTTCGCTGTCGATGTTCCGGCGTGTCGGTGAAGTCAGGTAGAACCATATATATATATATATATATACGGGGAGTCCAATCTTCTTGCAAAAAACATGTCATCTATTTATTTTGTATGTTTTTCTTGCTAGTCAAAATAATACACTTTGGGATGCATTGCTCTCTTTGTAGCATCAGTATAATGTAGCTCGGCCTTCAGAGTTTCACTGATGTGGGAATTTGGATTTTTTTTTTTTTTTTTACAGTAGAAGCTATGCATTTAGTGTTTTTGAGACAGAGAGATGAGACACTCTTAGTATTGACAACATGAGCCTCCTGTCTTGGACTGTATGATGTCTGGCTTTAAATAATAACTGATTGAAATCTGGAGTTTATTTTGTTTCTGTGAAAAACCATTTTGCATAGATTTAAGACCGGCAACCTCCTCACAATATTTTATGGAAAGCCGCATTATTATCAAAAGAGACTTTGGAACATATAAAGAAAAAGTAAGAACTTACATGAAACCAGTGTAAACTAATTAGGATGAAGAAAATCTGACTTCCACTTATATACCTATAATATACTAAATATCACAAAGTGCTTGCTCATGTCAGAACAAAACGAGTGAGAAATTTCTTCCTTTACCAATGCTGTGTGACTGGGTTGTTGGTACTTGTCTTCCTGAAAAAAAACTCTGACTTTGAGTTTTGTGAGTGAGAAGTGCAAAATGGGTGATTAGATTTCACTCTTTCATAGTAGTAGCCAAAAAAAAGGCAGAGTATGCGTGTTTGTACAAGCAGTCTGGTTACGAATTGCATGTCCCATGCAAGAAGCAAATAACTTGGCGGCAGGATTGTTTGCATAAATGGAATCTCAAAATCCTTAGAATATCGATCCCATAATGCACCTTTAGTAGAATTACCCAAAGTGTGCCAAGAATCCCATGATGGTGTTTTATCTTGATGTAATTAACTTTTTATGGACATTTCTGCATTTGGCTCATCATTGTGCTAGCCTTCTTCTAATCCAATAGGTTTAGGTGAATTTCCTGGTATCCAGTTTTGAACAAGTAATGCATTGGTTATGATCCTTAGGCACAATCATTATTCCTTGTATTCAAAGTATCAGTATAAATCATCCTTCTGACATCTTCCTATTAGAAAAGATACAATTACTAAAGTATATATATATATATATATATATATATATATATATATATATATATATATATATGGTTCTACCTGACTTCACCGACACGCCGGAACATCGACAGCGAAATCGGGAGCCGCAGAAGAGCGAAAGTGCAGAAGACCGACGCGACGGGACCCAGAAGATCGACAGTGCAGAAGACCGACCCGACGGATGAAAGCACCGGCGCTGAGGATGCCGAAATGGGAAAAGGCTGTGTAAGTATGCGGTAGTGACGGACGTTAGGGTGCGAGTAAGGTAAGTGTGGATAGGGGTGGGTTAAGTGAGTTAGGGTTAGGAGCGGTCAGGTAAGTGTCGTAGTGAATGTGTTTGGGTTAGCGGGATAAGTGAGTTAGGGTTAGGAGCGGGTCAGGTAAGTGTCGGTAGTGATTGTGTTTGGGTTAGGGGCGGGATAAGTGAGTTAGGGTTAGGGCGGGTCAGGTAAGTGTGCGGTAGTGATTGTGTTTGGGTTAGGGGGATAAGTGAGTTAGGTTAGGAGCGGGTCAGGTAAGTGTGCGGTAGTGACGGACCTTAGGGTTAGGGTTTGGGTCAGGGTTGTAGGTAGTTGTGTATGTGAGGTTTAGTGTGGGTTTGCAGGGATTTTGGTGTGCTTGTGTTGTGTATGTGGTTTTGGATGGGGAATGTGTTTTGTTTGTTGATTGTGGTGTGTGAAGTGTATAAGGTTTCGTGTTTGTGTACCGTCGGTTATTTCGTTGTCGGGCATGTGGATTTTCGTGTTTTTGTACTGTCGGTTATGTGGTTTCGGTGATTGCGTTGTCGGTGTTGTGGTGTTTCGGTGAAGTCAGGTAGAACCATATATATATATATATATATACATATATATATATATATATATATATATACATATATATATATATATATATATATTTGTTTTGCATCTAGTTTTATTAAGAAAATAAAACCAGCTTGTATAATTGAAAATCAGCTTATCACACATGCAGTCTTTTATTTCTGTGCAAGATCCTTATTTGCACTTTTTCCTCTATAGTGCAGTCCCAGAGTTGGTATATATACTTAGCAGGGGATCTGAGGGTATAGCCTCCACGTGAGGGGTGTTGGGGGGGCTTGCCGCTATGCAAAAAAGATGAGTTTAGGTTATATATTTTTTGGTCAGTTTCTTTTTGAGCGTTTGTGCTCAATGAGTTGAAGTTCAAGGTTTTGCTTTTTTGACAGGCAACATGCACCATATAGCAACATACATACTATTTATATAATTTTTTTCCTAAAAAAATGAATATTCTAGATTTCCACTAAATAAAATACATAACCAAGGGTCATGAAAAACTCCAATAGCCTTTCCACATTTTTGAATATATCCTACTTTATCGGATGTAAAATATTGTGCTTCAGTACTACTTCAACTTTATAATGTCAGAAGTATCTTAACCTTTAATGACATATAATTAATTCCTAGTCATTTGTGAAGCAACTGCATTCTGTGTTCTTTGTCAATGCAAGAAGCTAAGTGTTTATAAATCTACAGTTACTATAACATCACCTGCTGTATCCTAATGCTTACAAACTTCCCTCAATAATTGCTCCTGGTTCTTAATACAAGAATACTTAGCTCTGTCAAATACATCACCTCAGAATCTGCCAAGATGGAAGTAGGCTCAGTTAAATAACCCTGCCTAATTTAACTGCTCTAAAGGTGAGGTTCTGCAAGCCCTTATGGATTTTCAGCATAGCTAATACACTAAGTACTGGAATACTCTGAATAGTGATACTATTTTTGTAAAGTTAGGAGTTACAGCACTTTTCTTTCAGTGCACAAGAAATTAATTTATTCCCATTCCAGGACTATAATAAAATGTCATAAAAACTCTTATGTACAAGAAAACTAATATTGGAAATAATTACCTGCTGCATGATTTATAATATTCCATTCCGAATAAGCAAAGAAGGCATGATAAAATGCTTGTCCAATATATGATGCACCAGGGGCATTTGCAATGAAACCTTTCTCCAGGTTCTCCGTATTTCCTTTTGTTAAAATAACCAAGCCACCAATGGAAATAATAGCCAGAGCAACAACTTTCAGCACTGTGAATACATTATATGTATAGCTGGCCCATTTCATACTAATGCAGTTCAGACAACACACAAGCCAGACCGCTGCCAAAGCTGTACACTTCTTTGCTAATACAGGGGCTGCACAGCTGTAATAAAAAGGCTTCACAGCATATTCAGCAAATGTCAAAGCTTTAATGGAAACTGATGCTGGTCCTTTGAGCATAGTTACAATCCAGAGACATATAAAACCTGGAATGGGTCCAAGACATCTTTTTATATGACAGTAATTTCCTCCAGAGAAAGGTAAGGCAGCTCCAAGTTCTGCATAACAAAGGGCTGAAAGCAAAGTTAATAATCCAGCAAGCAACCACACTATCAAGGCAATTCCTGCATCGAGCTGTGAATATTTCATTACTCCACCTGGAGAGATATAAATCCCAGAACCTACCACAACACCTATTATCAGGTTAGTACCACTGTAATATCCAATGGTCCTTTTCAGTTGTATGATCCCAGCATTCTCTCTTTCCTTAGTGATTTCTTGGATCATGCTGTAACGTTGAGCCTTCCCAGCTTCAAAATACAAAGTTTATGATGTTCTGATTCTTGTATACTCGACATGAGATGTTCGACTTAAATATGGATTTTCCCATTTTTGTAATTCATAAACCATAACTAAACCAGTTAACTATTTCTGGGACTCATTTGCATTGAGTTGTTTGATGACAAGAGTATTTTCACTTTTATCTCTAGCGCATCAGTAATTGCTGCTGTACCAGAAAGCCTGCAAATATAACAGATTCTAGGCAGGAATAGAGAATGAAGAATAATTATCTTTTCTTGGCAGAAGGTGATCTGGATATATTTATTTAACCATCATAATAGATAACTTATGCAGTGTACTCAAAGTTAACGTAATCCTTATGGTGATCTTATTGTACCTATACTCAGAAAACATAGTCTAGCACACTTTTGTACTTTTTCTGTTTAATAAAGTCGAATTTTGTGGTATTTGTGGCTCCAAGTTCTTAGTTTCATATTTTCTATAGTCTAACACAGCTTAACTTCCTGTGAGCACTTATTTAGTTATTTGTTTCAGCAACTCCCTGTTTGAGGCATGAGACTTTTTGTCATTCTTATAACAATCTTACTTGAACTCCATAGAGTGGTTCTTTACTGTGAGTGAAGGTAAGTTCCAAGATTTGTCTTCTTTTTACCAGTATTCAACCCTTCTTGCAGTTGTTTACTTTGGAATAAAAAAATGAATAATTTGTTTCCTTTAATGTAGCTGACTATCTATATTTGTGTATGTGTGTGTGTGTGTGTGTGTTTGTGTTTGTCTCTGTCTCTACACACACACACACACACACACACACACACACACACACACACACACACATACACACACACACACACACACACACACACACACACACACACACACACACACACACACACACACACGCACACACACACACACACACATATATATATATATATATATATATATACACACACACACACACACACACACACACACACACACCCCACACACACACACACACACACACATATATATATATATATATATATATATATATATATATATATATATATATATATATATATATATATATATATACATACATACATACATACAAGTCTAGTTTCATTCATCAAAAGTACACACTGTTGAAACTCAAGAAGCTGACTCTGTTTCAGCGAAAGTGCAGTTTCATGAAAACCAACTTTCACAAAACGCACATTACTAAAGCACAAAAACACGAAAATAAATACTAACAACACATTTCTGCAATGGGACAAGCCCCCCTGCCCCCCATAGCTAATTATATATAGTAACTTTGAGATTGCACTACAGTGGGGAAAAGGGTACATTTCCTTATCTACACTGTATTGCGATCTACATAACCAAGCCGCAAATACTCTACATCTTTCACTCCCATTGGAAATGTAGATAACAAGTAAATAACACCTTACGTGTTGTTGTTCCATAGTTTCCCCGAACCACCACACCTAATTTGTTAATGTGCATTTTGTGAAAGTGCATTTTCGTAAAGCTACACTTTTGCTGAAATATGGTTGGCTTGAGTTTCGATAGGGTGTACTTTTGATGAATGAAAGTAGACTCATATACATATATATATATATATACATATATATATATATATATATATATATATATATATATATGGCTATGCACACACACACACACACGCGCGCAGACACACACACACACACACACACACACACACACACACACACACACATATGTAACTAAAAAACAGCACGAATAACCCCTAAAAGTGGATACTGCAGAAATAAAAAAATTGTAACAAAATACAACCGTATCACCACAATGGCATCTAACATAAAATAAACTTTAATAAAATGAATGAAATGAAACCAGATAAGTGCTTTTGGAGCACTTCAGTGTCCTTCTTCAGATCTAACTGCACCATTGATGCATAAGTTATTTATATAACACTATGTCCAATCAAAAGCATAATTTCAGACGATGCCCTTTTAAGGCTGATTTTAATGGGAGGCAGGTGTTTAAACCCAGAGGCGTGTCAGCTTACAAGTCACCAATCGACTTTAACTTGGCTAGTTCCGTATATAACATTATGTCTCCTCGAATGGAGAATAAACATGAATGAGAATCATGTTACATAATATGTTTAGCCAAGGGACTTTTACTGTCTGTATATATATATATATATATATATATATATATATATATATATATATATATATATATATATATATATATATATATATATATATATATATATATGTATATATAGTTATATTCGGAAGAACAAATGATTACATGAGTGAATGCTTGTTTGTGCTGTAAAAAAAAAAAGCACTCGTGAGTGAACATTCTTCTGAATGACCTGAGACGTACCTCCCTGGACTACATGAAAAGAAACATGGAAGAGCTCTCCGATCTTGTAGTCCAGGCAGGTATGACCCTAGCCCTGAGTAGCATCCTGCCATCGCCCAGAATGATACTGCAGTACAAGGACAAAATGATTGACTTCAAAATTGGCTAGGCTTCTGGTGTCATTCTAAGGGGATCCACTATCTGTCTGCATGGGATGACATGGTCGACAGACCACGATGCTTTGCCAGAGATGGCCTGCATCTGTCACCCCTGGGATTCCAGATACTAGCTAAAGCTCTTGCAGCCCCTATAGTGTCTTTTTTAGGCAAGGTTCAAATGACAAATTCACCACCGTAACAGGAACAGGAAAGCAAAAACTGAGGGTAATACTACTCAATGCTAGAAGTCTATATCTCAAAATGCACTACCTCGAGGCACTCCTTAAAATGGAGAACATTGATATCTGTGCAGTGACTGAGACCTGGTTCAAGGCTCCAGACAGCACCCCTGCATTACCAGGCTATAAGTCATACCACACTTTTCGGCCATCTAACCTGGACCGGAACACCAAAGGAGGAGGTGTGTCCATATTCATTAAGGATATCCACACCTCCAAGCTAGTTGCACAGCATAATACAGCCAAGGTTATCCAAGTGCAACTAACTCTGGGAAAAACTGCAATCCAAATTGTAGCTTGCTAGAGATCCCACCACCATACCCCAGGATTCCCACTCTTCTTTTCTTGACATACTGGAAAATATTAGGGTTCAACCAAACACCCTAATAATGGGTGATTTCAACTACCCCACCATTAAATGGGAAAACTACTCATGTACCAAGTCCTTCACTCAACGCTTTCTAGAATTCATAAATTCCAATGCCCTGGATCAACTTATCCACACCCCCACCAGGGGCAACAATATCCTAGACCTAGTCATTACCAACATGACTGACCGGTGTTCCAAACCTGAAGTCAACTCCGCGTTGTTCAGATCTGACCATAAGCTAATCACCCTAGATATCCACATCCCGCCCCCACCCCCCATTAAGATAACTGTCAAAGGAAAAATATACTTTAAAAATGATCAATACACGGTAGGTTCAGGTTAAGGCACTTTAATCTTGCAGCAAGGAGACAAAAACGTGCTAATACAGAGTTTGTCTAACTAGAATCAGGAAATGCAGGCATTTTTATACATTTTCTAATAAGACATTGCCTACCAAGCTGACATAGTGAATCACAAGTTTTGTCATCATCATTTCATAGTTATTGTTTTTACAATATTCTGCTTGTACTATCAACTTTTGTGAGAAACTTCCTCAGAAAAACAACGTGGCTACCACCGGTTAGATATATGCAATGTTATCATTCAAGGTACTATGGCTAATTCGAGCACAAAGCAAGTATAGATTGCAGTTCATTTCTCCAACAGTCCTTTGTCTATGTTATCTCTAACTTCTGCAGCTGTGCATGTTCTCATACTTTGAACAGAGCTGATTGTTTAAAATCATTACATTACAGAATATAGCATTGTTCATTCATTTCTTCCTGACGTAGCAGATAATCACCTGCTTCTCAAGTACATTTCCAAAAGGCATAAACATGAATATTGCTGTGCTAGCAATTACTAGGTCAGAGGGCATCTTGCAAGTTTCAGAAAGCACACTGCAGTTTCAAAAAGCATCTTTTAGTCTCACATGAAACTCAACTGTATATAAAATAGTGCATATAAAATAGAATGAAAAACGTGTTAACTTATTTAGTTTCTAATCAGCATTAAGCACACACATTAATACATATTTTTCTGACATTTCCCTCCTGTTAATACTTTTTAATTCTATTTTCAAAAGAATAAACAGTTTGCTTTTTCTCCTAACCTCTTCCATTCAGGATTTGCAGTTAAGAGAGTCATTCAGTTTAAACTTATGAAAGTGTTTCACATTTCAACAATTCTTCAATTTCAGTACTTTGATACAAAGTCTCAGAAACTGATATATCCATAAATTCTTTGATTAACTTTTTCATGCAGGGAATACCACAGCAAATGCATGCTCCTAATAGGAGTAATCCCACACAAATGGCAATCAGGATGTTCATTAGGATGGAACCCCACCCCCCAAACAAATTCTGGAAAAAGTCCGTCAGAGGGTTTGGGCCTTGTTTGGTCATGGTTGACACTTGCTGGATCACCTCAAGATGGTCATTTATTTTGTGCTGGTTGTCAGGAATGTACGAACAGCATTCTTCTTTTATTAAAGTGCATGTACCACCTCTCGCCGCTAGGGTGAAGTCAAGAGCCATGCAGTTCTGAAGCACCACAGTTCTCATAGCATTCAGTTCATCAGTCACTAATTCGAGAGCAGAAAAAGTTGCATTGCTCATAACTTCGAGAAGTTTAGACAGTTTTCTCAGCTCCCAAATCGATTTCACTGCGCCATATGCAGGGGCTATGCTAGCCCATGATATAATGGTGTCACTCAAGTCCATGTGTGTCAGTTTATCTTTGTTTTTTACGGAGTTATGGTTTCTCCATCCTGCTTCGATTCGTCCTACTGGATTCTCGGGTCTCTTAATCGGACTTCTAGGTTTGCTGCTGACCTCTCTGACGTTTTGAATTTTTCCCTGAGGCAAAGCTGCAGTGTGTCGTATGGCCGGAACCAGGTAACCCAAAAAACAACTGCCGGACCAATTCTCAGCTAGCCATCTATATGCCTTTTTCCCACAAACAAAATAACAGTTCTCTACTTTAGCATTGATATAAGCTTGCCCTGCATGAAACATTTTCTTATCAATAATAGAAAGCTGTTTTAAAAGAACAGGATTATGCTGTATCTCATCAACACTCTTATGCATCTTTGCAAAATATGCATCACAGTTTGTATCACAAAAAGTTTTAGTCTTGCTAGGTTTAATATAACATTTATAAGAAACAATCACATTGCAATTGCTCCAACCCACCTGAATAGTGTCATTTTTGTAAAAACATACAATCCCTTTTTGTGTAACAGGTAGGTACAACGCTATTTTGTCTTGTGACTTCACAGGTGAAGTATCAAAAATCAAGTTTTCCCAGGTCTCATTGACCCCTAGGGGGACAGCAGTCATTAATAATCCCCCGTATGCTGTCGGTATACCTTTGCAAATCCAGCAGTTCGAAACATTGAAAGTCTCAGCATACACATATTTAATTGCCTGGTAAGTGTTAAAGTTTGGATGCCAGTCTATGAGTAATGCATCACGTTTGTTCAGTTCAACTCGTGTGGCTGGGAAAAGGAAAGGCCACAACAAAAAGATCAATGTTATCAGTATAGCTATCAGAATAATCATGCAAGTTTTCTGAGGTTGTTCTGCATCTCTGTTTGCTCTATACCTGGTCATTTTGTTCTCACTGTACAACAGTAACAAAGTTTTTGTCCAGTTCAAAGTTCTTAACCAGTTTACAATGTGTCAAATGAATCCAGGATGCTCGCTCTGCGATCTTGACTGCAGTGGGTGTCGACAGTAATACCTGGTATGGCCCTTCCCACTTCGGAGAACTCCAGTTCTTTCTCTTCACAACCTTCCCCCAGACCCATGCGCCTGGGGCTACTGCTGCTTCCGATGGTCTGGTTTGCTCTTTATCTGAAACAGAATTTAAATGCAAAAGTTTGTTATTCAAAAATCGCCTCATATACCCTGCAAGTGAACTGTCAGCCTCCTGCTCTGCAGGCATGAGAGGTTTCCACTGAGGTGTATAGTATGCCCTCCCAAACAGAACTTCAAAAGGAGTTAATCCTTTTGCATTTGGAACATTTCTCATGCTCAACAGTGCCAGAGGTAAACAGTGAACCCAGTTCTTTTGTGTCTCATTAATCAATTTGCTAAGCTTGTTTTTCAAAACCCCATTATGCCTCTCTACTAATCCTGCAGATTGGGGGTGGTATGCGCAATGATTTTTTCAGAGAAATCCCGAAATAATGGCTAAGTTGTTGTATAGTTTGATTTACAAAGTGTGTGCTATTGTCACTATAAATCTTTTCTAGTATGCCAAATCTAGGAATAATTTCTTTAACGAGGACTTTTGCAACAGTAGCTGCATCTGGATTTTTAGTTGGAAAAGCTTCCACCCATTTTGAAAACATATCTATAATGACAAGGCAGTACTTCTTATTTTCGCATTTGTTCAGCTCTATAAAATCCATACAAATAGTATGGAACAGATACGGTGGTGTAGGGAAACTCCCTTGCTTAGGTTTCAATGCCCCTTGTGCATGATGCTTGTTACAAACATGGCATGCTGCACAAAAATGTTTTGTGGAGTTTGTAAATCCATACGTCGTAAACACTCGATTCACTAACTGTACCATCCCCCCTGTTGAGACATGGCACTGCCCATGGCTCAACAAAGCTGCATATCTAAACTAGTTAGATGGTAAAATCGGTTTCTTTTCTTTGGAGATGTACAGTCCTTTCTCAAGGATTGCTCCTCGTTTTATCCACTTTTGTTTTTCTACATTTGTAGTAAGTGTCTGCATTGTTTTTAACATTTCTAAGTCTAAAATCTCAGATGGTTGTAATTCCTCACTCAGAAGAAAAACTTCTGAAGCTGAAGCTGCTTGTTTTTCAGCTGTATCAGCCCTCGCATTACCTTTTGAAATTCTATCCTGTTGCTTGGTATGAGCTACGTAACTGAATAGAGTCTAACAAGTCTAAAATAAATTGCGCATGGTTAATTGGTTTACCAGTAGATATTATCATTCCTTTGTTTTTCCACTGCTGCGCAAAAACATGTACAGTAGAAAAAGCATACTGACTGTCAGTAAAAATGTAAAAATGTTCACTCTCATACCTTTTGCTAAGGTACATGCCCTTGTCAAAGCAATCAATTCTGCTGCTTGTGCAGATAGGTTGTGTGGTAAAGACTTTGCTTCTAAAATCTCAGTATCAGAAACTACTGCATACCCTGCTAGATTCTGTCCTGTAGGACCCCTCCTGCACGAGCCGTCCACATAGTATGTCACCTCGGCATCATCCAAGGGAACATCTGAGATCTTTTCTAGGTAGTGTCTTTTGCTCAATCTCCTGCAGGCAGCAGTGTGGTTTGCCATCTGCAGGGGCTGGGAGCAAGGTTGATGGATTCAAAGTTATGCATCGTTCAATTGTCATATGAGTATAGTCATACAGGAAAGATGTCTAGCAGGAGAAAGATATTCTACTTTTTCTTGCAGTAAAATAATCACGACTGCATGAGGCACTCTCAATGTGAGAGGGTGGAACAACACTACTGAGGCTGAAGCCTGCACTGCCATTGCAGCTGCGACTACTGCTTGTACACAGTGGGGCAAGGATCGCACCACTGGGTCTAGCTGTGATGAATAATAAGCTATGGGGCATTGTTTGTTCCCATGCTGTTGTGTTAACACTGATGTCATATAACCTTGCTTAAAATCTACAGTTTGAAAAAATCGTTTATGATAGTTCGGTAATCCTAAAACTAAGGAGGAAGCTATCAGTTGCTTCAGTTTGCAGAAAACTGATTCTGCTTCTGGTGTCCACTGTAATAAATCTTGTGCTGCCATCGGCTTTTTGAATATCAAGTTAGTCAGTGGAGCAGATTCCAAGGCATAGTTTGGAATCCAACTCCGACAAAAGTTAGTAGTACCCAGGAAGGACATAATTTCCTTCTTGGTAGTTGGTTTATGTGCTTGTAATATTGCTGTTTTTCTGTCTTCATCTAATATTCTGCCTTCTTTGTTTTTTCCAAAGTTGAAGTTTGTTTTTGTTTACCTTGTGTCCTTGAGTGGCTAAAAATTGTAATAATGCTATGGTATCTTGTCTGCATTCTTGCTGGGTGGGGTCTGCCAGCAGAATGTCGTCTACATAAAGTAAAATCTGACTGCCTTTCTGTGGGATAAATCCCGCCAGGTTACTTGCCATTTCTTGTGCGAATATCATTGGACTTTCACAATATCCCTGTGGTAGTCTCGTATATGTATACCGTTTCCCCTGAAATGTAAATGCAAACCAATGTTGGCTGTCAGGGTGTATCGGTATTGAGAAAAATGCAGTGCTAATATCTACCACAGAAAAATACTTTTGTTGAGGTTTCAAATCATTCAATAAAGTGTGTGGATCTGGCACTGTAGGTGCCCTGGGTATAACTGCGTCATTTACAGCTTGTAAATCTTGGACCATACACCATTCTCCATTTGCTTTCCTAACAGGAAATAAGGGTGTATTACATGGTGAATCAGGAGATTCTATCAAGACTCCTTCCTTAAGTAAGGCTGCTATTATAGGTTTGATTCCTATTTCTGCATACTTTCTTAAGGGATACTGTCTCTTTTGAGGTCTAAATGCTGATTTTGGCGTGATAGTAACTGGTCCTGCTGTACGAATAAGTCCTACATCTGATTTCCTGTTGACCAGAGAGTCTCTGGTATGTCTCGTAAGGCTTTTTCCTCTTCCTCTAGTAAGAGTGCTATTTAGCTATCCTCACTTGCCTGTGAGTGTACAGCTGGGTGTGTCTGTGTTATCTAATTTAATTTCTGCTTTTGTACTCCCTGTTCGGAAAGTTCTACCTCTGTCTGCTTTTCCCACCTTGTGACTTTTTCTCCTAGGTCTGCCCACTTCAAATTTCTATCTTTAGTTAAACACACATGTGGTAATCGATTAGATTTGCAAAGTGCTAGGAATTCCTGGGGCAATGAACAGCTTACTACACTGTTTCCTTCTGTGTCCCAGTACAAATTTCGTAATACTAATCTGTTAGCATGGTTTCTAAACAGTTCTTGCTCATATTCTTTATCGGGTCCTGGTCTGTTACAGTAATATAGAGTGCAATGCAACAAATGCTGTTTGTCAGTGTCAAGGGAGGGGGATTTACTGATGGCTACATTCATCAGTTCTTCGGTTACTGCCCCTGGACCAGTCGTAACTAAGTCCTGGCTGTACCAATAAAATGTTTCACACTCCGGTCGCACTACAAAAGTATCCATTTGTCACTGTGCTTCCATACCCTGCATAGTTGGAACTACGGCTATGCCAAATATCTGCATTAGGTCTCTGCCCAAGAGATTTACTGGGCATTTTGCAGAAACAACAATTTTGCTTTTCTGGGTAATTCCTGAAACTGGGTCAGTTATCGCTATGTTGTGGGAGAGTGGCTCCCGATACAGCTATCCATTAGCTGCTTTTACTAATATGTAGTCAAGTGATTCTGAATTTTCTGGTAGTTTGGAAGGATGTATCAGGGTTCGTGAAGCTCCTGAGTCACACAGGAATTTAACTTCCCTTCCCTCTACCAGAAGTGTAACTTCCGGTTTTGTGTCTGCTAAGTAGAGCTCTAGGCTCAATAATGCTAAGTCCAAAATTTCATTTTCTTCATTATCTGTGAATTCATGTACATCCTCTATTTCTTCTGTCACATCCTCTACCCCTTCTATCACATTTACATTTGTCTTTTCTTGTTTATTCCTATCCAGTGATTCTTGACTATCATATAGTCATTCCTCACCCTCCTTGTCTTCTGTGGTTACCTTTTTATTTTGCCTGCAATCCCTTGCTAAATGTCCTTTTTTCCCGCATTTGAAACATTCACCCCTTTTCTTTCTCTCTTCAAAGTCTTCTGATCGTTTATCAGATTGTTTGTTTCCCTGGGTATTTTTCTTACCCTTCTTCCCAGTTTGTACTACAAAGACTTCTGATCCATATTCTACTGCAAATACTTGAGTTTTCTTTTTCTTTTTGCTATTAAAATGCCTTTCGGCATGTCTTGCATATTCAAGTAGTGACTGTAATCTACTTGTATGATGATCTACCATGTGCTTTGTAATAAAGCTGCTAATGGGTGCAATACTGCCTTTTAAAAATGCATTCTTTAGCTGTTGCTCATATGAGGAATCATGTGTTTGGTCTTCAGGTACCTGCATTCCACAATGGTTATTAAAACATTCTAATAATCTGGCATAATATCTATCAACAGTTTCACCTTCTTGTTGTATGCATTGATTAATGCAAGTCCAATCAGCCCTAGGCTTCCATTTCTCGGAGATTTGGTCTGTCAGACCTTTCACTCTGTTTTCCTGTTCTGCGTTACTATGTGGGAGTGGTCTAAGCCCTGCATCACGGGGATTCCAGTTGCCACTGATCATGTGCCAATCTGGACCTATGATTTGTCTAACTGCTTTCTCTACTTCCTCTCCATTCAAATGGTAACTTAACCTCATGCCCTGTAAGTCTTCTAAGAATTTTCTAAAATTAACTTTTGGATGGGGAATTCCCTCTGTGGCTTTCCGGATGTCTTCCTGTGTCCACGGTCTATATACTAAAAGAGTTGGGTCCTGTCCTGCCTGTCCTGCCTGCGGATTTGGTACTTCTATGAGTGGACATATCTCTTCTTCACTTATAGCTTGTGAATTTTTATTCATTTCATATAATTCAATATCCCCTCTTAAGTTGCGTGTTCGAGACGTGGTCTCGATAGGATCTCTGACAAACGGTTTTGGTTTTGCAGGAACAGCTGGGTATAGCGGAGGTGGATCAGCTTGTCCACTCGCTTCATATTCTGGTAAGGGAAGCGGAGGGGGTGGGGGAGGGGCTGTTGCTATTACCAAGTTATTGTCTTCTTTGTCTAAGAACATTGCTTTTGAATTTTTAATCTTTTGTTCCCTGCAGTTTGCTTCCTTAAGCCACCTGTGTGCTTGAGGGACTCCTAATTGTCGTTGCTTTTTTTAGCTGACCTTTTGCGTCTGTTTTAAGTTGTCTAACAAGTTTAATAAGTGAAGGTGTATCTAAATTACCGTCAAATTTGTATTTATCAACCCATTTTGTATAATGCCTAATATTATCGGCACGCTGTAATTGCATATATTTCACGTCTTCGGTTAAGGGCGGGTCTCGGGAACTTTTCGTGCACTGATTTCCCATGTTGCCTTAGCTAAGTTAGAAATTGTTACGTAACCCTTTTTATCACGTGGTACCACGGTTTACACCTTTTCACAGTTTATCTAGAATAACTGCCTACCTATTCTGTTTCCCTGATCTATGACAAGACAGCAATCTTTTTGTCCCTGATCTGCACATGCAAATCTCCCTGACAAAACAATACTGTAACAAGTCCCTGATCTAAAACAGAAAAAAGGTAAATTCCTCCTTACCTGAGCCTCCATGTTTTGATCCCACCGGAAAGTTGACTCGTCCTCCAATCCCAGATCAGAAACAGTGGCTGGTCTCTTTCGAACGACAATTCAGTCGGAGGTCTTTCAAAGCAGAAGAGCCGATGTGGCCACTTCTCCGTACAGGTGCATGCCACCGGGCCCAATTCTGACCTGAGCCTAGAGTGAGAGATATATTTCCGGCCCAAAGGACCAAACTGTCAAAGGAAAAATATACTTTAAAAATGATCAATACATGGTAGGTTCAGGTTAAGGCACTTTAATCTTGCAGCAAGGAGACAAAAAACGTGCTAATACAGAGTTTGTCTAACTAGAATCAGGAAATGCAGGCATTTTTATACATTTTCTAATAAGACATTGCCTACCAAGCTGACGTAGTGAATCACAAGTTTTGTCATCATCATTTCGTAGTGATTGTTTTTACAATATTCTACTTGTACTATCAATTTTTGTGAGAAACTTCCTAAGAAAAACAACATGGCCTTGGCTACCACTGGTTAGATATATGCAATGTTACCATTCAAGGTACTATGGCTAATTCGAGCACAAAGCAAGTATAGATTGCAGTTCATTTCTCCAACAGTCCTTTGTCTATGTTATCTCTAACTTCTGCAGCTGTGCATGGTCTCATACTTTGAACAGAGCTGATTGTTTAAAATCATTACATTACAGAATATAGCATTGTTCAGTCATTTCTTCCTGACCTAGCAGATAATCACCTGCTTCTCAAGTACTTTTCCAAAAGGCATAAACATGAATATTGCTGTGCTAGCAATTACTAGGTCAGAGGGCATCTTGCAAGTTTCAGAAAGCACACTGCAGTTTCAAAGAGCATCTTTTAGTCTCATATGAAGCTCAACTGTATATAAAATAGTGTATATAAAATAGAATGAAAAACGTGTTAACTTATTTCGTTTCTAATCAGCATTAAGCACACATATTAATACATATTTTTCTGACAATAACCATGGTAAAACATTTCTTCAAAGCTAACTTCATGCTTCTTAAGACAGAAGTGGTGAACTTCATGACACCCATGCAGATGGACAATACAGGTATGACTGCTGAATCCTACACAAATACACTCTATAAGCACTTACACAAGTGCATGGATCGTGCTATCTCAAACAGAACCAAGATGCTATCCTCCAAAAAAAGGAAGCCAATCTGGTGGTCCCCTACCATAAACAAACTCTACAACAGAAGGAAGAAACTGTTGCAAAAGAGAGTAAAATCCCATGAGTGGAGGAGCTCCCTGGTCAGCCTCAGTAAGAAGCTGAAATCCTCCAAAGCTAGCTACAAAAACAAAATTGCCACTGATTCTAGGGACAGCCACAAAGCATTCTATAGCTATGTCAAGAATCTCAGTGGCAACACCAAGATCTTCTCTGAGTTACAGCACAACGGCATGAAAATTACAGAACCAACTATTGCCAACATCCTGGCAGATAGGTTCAGTGCTAACTTTACCCCCCTCTCACCCCAAAGGGCCCATATCTATACAGGAAGAATGCAGAGTCCCTGTAATCACAACTATGCAGGTAAAAGCTGCACTCTCTATAGCCAAAAATGCAGCATCCATAGGACTGGACAACATCCCAGGTTGCGTTTTACATTAACTTCAGAAAGAACTGGCTCCCCACCTAAGCACCATGTTCAATGATAGCCTCAGGTGAATCTTTTTTCCCACTGAATGGCACACAGCAACAGTTATCCCACTCCACAAAGTGGGAGCTACCACTGATCCCGGGAACTATCACCTTATTAGCCTGATGAGCCTGGTCTGTAAGGCCATGTAATGTATCATCATGAACTCATAAACAAAGACATTGGTAACCTCCAAACTCTAGACCCCACCCAGTTCGGGTTTGTGAAAGGCAGATCATGCCTCCTGAACCTAATCAACTTCTTTGAGGCAGTCACCAAAGCTGTAGACAAGGGTAAGGTGGTTCACGCAGCCTATCTTGACCTCGCCAAGGTGTTCAACACCATCCCCCATTCTGGAATTATAGCTAAACTCACTAAACTAAGTATAAAAACCCTATGTCACAATATGGGATGCCAACTGGCTCACTGACAGAACCCACACTGTAAAAGTTGCAGATTCCAAATATGACTTCAAACCAGTGACAAGTGGAGCACCACAGGGTTCAGTCCTGGGACCTCTCCTGTTTAGTATCTACTTCTCTGAAGTACAGGCTAACATAGAAGGTCTTTGGCTAATGAAGTTCGCAGATGACTGCAAATAGGAGCCATAGTCGAGTTCCCAAATGATGTGGACATTCTACAGAAGGGCCTCACTGAGACAGATGCCTGGTGTCAGAGCCATGGCCTGAAGCTCAATGCCAAAAAGTGCATTGTCATCCCCTTTGGTAAAAACTCTGTACCCATGAACTACCACATAGGCGGCAGTCTACTTAACGCCAAATGTGTGATAAGAGACCTTGGGACCCAGGTGGACAGTAGTCTCTCCTTTGATAATCACATCGCCACAGTAGTCAGGAAATCCTTCTACATGGCACACCTTATCACAAAATGGTTATCATCCAGGAAAATAGAGGTCATTGTTCCCCTCTACTCGACACTCATTAGACTCATTATAGAGTACAATGCCCCTTTTGGAATGTACCTCACAAGACATCTGCAGCAGCTGGAAAGGCCACAGAAGTACCTCGCAAAGAGGATTACTGGCCTCAAACAGATGCCCTACACTGACCATCTCAAAAAACTCCAGCTTTACTCCGTAGCATATCGCCTACTCCGTGGTGATCTCTGCCTAACATATAAAGCTATGTCAAACCCAGAGCTGTTGGACATGCTACACCTAAAAAAATCCCAATCCCTCTGAGCTACATGCTCTAGGGACCTAAACCTTGTCACCACAATAAACAGGACATGCTGGAGGGATAGATTCCTGTCCCAGAGACTTCCCATACTCTGGAACAAGCTACCCATTTATGTCAAGCAAAGTTCCACATTAGCACTCTTCAAGAAAAATCTCGATGAGTGGATGGGAAATAGGAAATACACCCTGAGGATCACTTCTGTGGCTCTGCTCGGCAGGGGCACAGGAAATAACTTTCTTGGGTGTTGAGGCTTACTTAGGCCCTTGGGCCGATAGCCTAGTATCTACCTATGAACCTATGAATGGAGTCTCTTTTGAATGGGATCACAGTACAGCAGGATAAGAGAATTTGGCCTTACCCTACTGTTGTGTGATCTTGGAGTTATACATAATTATCAGGGGATGTGGGGGTGCAGCTCCCCACAAGACTCTTGCAAAAAGTGCAATGTTTTGTTTGTTTTTTTGTCATTTGCTCATATTTGCATTTTGCTCTAAAGTGATCACTCTTTAGAAGTTTGCTCATATGAGTGTTTGCATACAGGTACCTGTGAACAGTCAAATAAGTATTAGGTTGACAGCTGCTTAGTCAACTGCATATGGTCATCTAGGCAGCAGATTGACAGGTGTGTGAGATTGCCCAAATCCAGGAGTTGGATAATTTGCCCTTACTCCATGCTTGTGTGATCTTGGAGTTAGCATATATAATTAGCAGGTGGTCTTCTCTTAACAGTTTTGCAATTTTTGTAGTTTTGGAGTATAGACATAATGCATTTTTAAAATTGCCATTCCCAATTTCAGTCACATATTCATAAATTCTTAGCCTCAGTTGGCACTCAGTCTTTAAAAATTATAAGAAGTTTGTGTTCTGTTTTGGGGAAAGTGCCACCATCTGAGTGTGTTGGGAATTTGGAGGTGAAGTTAAAATCTAGGGAACAATTCTGGCAAATTAATCTGAATGTTGCACAAGCACCGGGCGTATGTGACAGTATTAGTATGAAAAGTGTGTTAACACTGAGGGCAAATAAGATTTAGTATAATATTATATGCACCTGAGATTCTCAGGCTTATGTGGGATATATCATAAGTATATTTATTATTAGTAATAAGATTATTGCACTTCTTTTTTATGAATGTATTTAATGTATTATTTTGTATTGAGTTTTATATTACAAATTATACTAATATACATTTTTTCATAACATGAGGTTTTATATTTTATACTTTTAAGTAATGTTTTAATGATATAATTAGTAGAGAAGCATTAATGTGTTTAATGATAGGAATTTTTCATTGGGTGTTTTGTACCATGTGACTGATTAGACTTTGCTATTTAAGGTGAATAAGGTAAATATGATTTTATTCTGATCTATTTCATATTTATTTTGGTGAACAAAAATGCTTAATGTTTGTTTAATAAACTATCTACTAGTAAAGGTACCTCCACTGGTATTGTTTAATTCAGGAAATTCTATTCATACTGAAAACTGTTTTTGTGAATGAGTTTGCTCTCTACCAACTATATCCCAGTGATATTTGACTGCCTGAGTGGGACAGCTTACCCAATTAACATGAACCTTTGATGTGCAAGAGCAATATGAGCACTCAGGAAGAAGTACACCACGGACAACGGAGAAACAAGGTCATGCCTCCTGAACCTGATCGACATTGAGGCAGTCAACAAAGCCGTGGATGAGGGTAAGGTGGTTCACACAGCCTATCTTGACCTCGCCAAGGCTTTCTTCACCATCCCCCATTCTGGAATTATAGCTAAACTCACTAAACTAGGTATAAATCCCTACGTCACAAGATGGGTTGCCATCTGGCTCACTGATAAAAAAAAAAATAATAATCCTTGTTTTCCTGCCTCTCCTCGACTAGTTTAGACCAGTTTACAGGCTTTGCTGTATTCTGGGCTGTGGTGTAGTTCCTGTGTTGTCCATTACCTTACTTGGATAAGAAGGAAGTTTCTTTGCTCACCAGTGGGAGTGGGGAGCCTTGAGCAGCCTATCTGTCCCTGAAGGAGTGACCTCAGCACAAGAGCTGTAGTAATTGGTTGTTTTGGACTATTTCTAGCTCTTTTGAAGTTCCCTGTTTAAAATCCACATCAGAGCGTGTTTTTCTGGCTATACTACTCAGAGAGAGCTCTACGTGGTCCTGCAGAGTGGTCCTAGCTACAGAAAACTGAGAAAAGTGACTACTTTCCAGATTTAAGTATTTTTTTCTGTTTTTTACTTGGAATACCTTCTCTTGCTTATTTTAAACAAGCTTATACTGTTTTTTTAACTGTTTGCTGCATTTTATAGTATCTGCACTTAAAAGTTTACCTGGTCGAAAATTAATCGAAAATCTGTTGTTTGTTTGTTTAATTTAACTTTTGAGGCTGCCCACTAAAGTGTGCTAGCCTGTGTAACTGATTTATTGCTGCCTTCTGTATTTCTGGGTGTTTTCTATCTAAAAACAAAAAAAAAACAAAAAAATAATCCTTGTTTTCCCGCCTCTCCTCGACTAGTTTAGACCAGTTTACAGGCTTTGCTGTATTCTGGGCTGCGGTGTAGTTCCTGTGTTGTCCATTACCTTACTTGGATAAGACGGAAGTTTCTTTGCTCACCAATGGGACTGGGGAGCCTTGAGCAGCCTATCTGTCCCTGAAGGAGTGACCTCAGCACAAGAGCCGTAGTAATTGGTTGTTTTTGACCATTTCTAGCTCTTTTGAAGTTCCCTGTTTAAAATCCGCCTCAGAGCATTTTTTTCTGGCTATACTACTCAGAGAGAGCTCTACGTGGTCCTGCAGAGTGGTCCTAGCTACAGAGAACTGAGAAAAGTGACTACTTTCCAGATTTAAGTATTTTTTTCTGTTTTTTACTTGGAATACCTTCTCTTGCTTATTTTAAACAAGCTTATACTGTTTTTTTAACTGTTTGCTGCATTTTATAGTATCTGCACTTAAAAGTTTACCTGGTCGAAAATTAATCGAAAATCTGTTGTTTGTTTGTTTAATTTAACTTTTGAGGCTGCCCACTAAAGTGTGCTAGCCTGTGTAACTGATTTATTGCTGCCTTCTGTATTTCTGAGTGTTTTCTATCTAAAAAAAAAAAAAACAAAAAAATAATCCTTGTTTTCCTGCCTCTCCTCGACTAGTTTAGACCAGTTTACAGGCTTTGCTGTATTCTGGGCTGCGGTGTAGTTCCTGTGTTGTCCATTACCTTACTTGGATAAGAAGGAAGTTTCTTTGCTCACCAGTGGGACTGGGGAGCCTTGAGCAGCCTATCTGTCCCTGAAGGAGTGACCTCAGCACAAGAGCTGTAGTAATTGGTTGTTTTTGACCATTTCTAGCTCTTTTGAAGTTCCCTGTTTAAAATCCGCATTAGTGCGGCTTTGCGTGATTGTGCGCATAGCGCAGCACCGGTTAAACAGGGTTAAACTTTTACTGGCTCCGCCAAGTCTGCTCTTCAAATTTTCCCTTAGAAAGCTCTACTCTTAGAATAACCAGTCTACTCGTTATATTATAAGCATAGCACTTGTTCTCAAAGCTTCTCTTCTAAGCAAGCACTCTCAAACTCAAGTAGCACTACATCCACCTACCACCTAAACCACTTCCCTTAAAGGCACAGCACTCTCTTATAATATTCTAGCATGTCGAGTGGTAGATTGCTAGCATCTTCTCCTGCTCAGCTGGTTAATCTGGGAATCTTGAGACAATGCTATAATTGTCTCATGTACACAGACAACCCTCTCCTCCTCCCAACAAACACAAATACATGTGAGAGATGCAACTATATAGCCAAACTGGAGGCTGAACCCTCTCAACTCAGGACTGGCAAGACCAGACAGGAGGAGAAGGTAACCACACACACAACAAATCCAGTCACACGTAGACCTACCCCAACTGCAAATCAAGCACATAATAACACAAAAACATACTCGGAGGCTCTATTTAAAAACTTACCAAAACAACAGAGGCTCCCAAAGCAGACACCCAAAAATCCACCACCTCAAAACATAACACATGCAACACATACTTCAATAAATCGTTGTGTCAATAAATCACAGCCCTTAAGGCCAAACACTATGCCTGATACACTAGTGATAGGTGACTCTATAGTCAGACACACTGACGTCCCACTTACCAGGCTGAGCAAGGAGAGGGTAACGATAAGCTGCCTATCAGGGGCTAGGATCCGCCATATAACACACGCACTCAGGTCACTCAAAAGCACGTACAAATATGACTCCGTCATTGTCCATGCCGGCGTGAATGACCTGAGACGTACCTCCTTGGACTACATGAAAAGAGACATAGAGGAGCTCTCTGATTATGTAGCCCAGGCTGGTATGACCCTGACCCTGAGCAGCATCCTGCCCTCACCAAGAATGATGCCACAATACAAAGACAAGATGATCAGCTTTAATAATTGGCTCAATTACTGGTGTCATTCTAGGGGGATCCAATGTCTGTCTGCTTGCGATGACATGCTGGACAAGCCACGCTGCTTTGCAAGGGATGGCTTGCACCTGTCACTACTGGGCTTCCGGATATTGGCTAAGGCTCTTGCCACCCCCATAGTGCCTTTTTTAGGCAAGGCTCAAAAGACGAACCCGCCTCCTTAGAAAACAAAAATGGAAAAAAATTAAGAGTAATGCTGCTCAATGCCAGAAGTCTAAATCTCAAGATGCAGGCTCTCGAAGCACTCCTCAGTATGGAGAACATCGATGTCTGAGCTGTACCCGAGACCTGGTTCAAGGCTCCTGAGAGCACCCCAGCACTACCAGGCTTTACCTCATATCATGCTTTTCGGCCCCAAAACCCAGGCCGAACCACAAAGGGAGAGGGAGTGTCCATATTCATCAAGGATACCCACACCTCTAGGTTAGTGGCAACTCATGAAGCATCGGAGGCCATCCAGGTGCAGCTAACCGTAGGCAAAACTGCTATACAACTGGTTGCATGTTACAGACCACCATCCCAATCTCAAGAACCCCACTCAGCCTTCCTGAAGACATTGGAAGATATGAATGTCTCACCAAATGCCATCATATTGGGAGACTTCAACTACCCTAACATAGACTGGGTGCACTATTCTAGCCCTAACACCCTAGCCCAAAGGTTCCTGGAATTCATAAACTCAAATGCAATGGAACAGCTAGTCACCTCTCCCACAAAGGGGGATAATATACTAGACCTGATCATCACAAACATGGGGACAAAATGCTCCACACCGGAAGTATTGCCCTCACTATTGAGATCTGACCACAAACTAATCACCCTGGATATACATTTACCACCTCCATCCCCAGCACAAAAGACTACAGTGAGAAACTTCTCAAAAGCCGACTTTACACTTCTCAAGACTGAGATGGTATCATTTAAGCCCACAGGGCCAATGGAAACCACATCCCACAATGCTGAATCCTACACAAATGCTTTCTACGGACATCTCCAAGAATGCATGGATCGTGCAATCCCAAATAAAACCAAGACCCTCTCCACCAAAGGAAAGCATCCTGTCTGGTGGACCCCAGCCATAAACAAATTGTATAACAAAAGAAGAAAGCTACTGCAAGACAGAGCAAAATCCCATAAAGGGAAGGCATCTCTGATCAGCACTAGTAGAAAGCTACGTTCTCTCATAAAAATATCCAAGGCCAACTTTGAGAGAAAAATCGCCAAGGACACTAAAGATAACCACAAGGCATTCTTCAGTTATGTTAGAAACCTGTGCGGAAACACTCAGATATGCTCAGAGTTAGTACACAACGACAAAAAATTTACCGAACCCACAGATATTGCCAACATTCTGGCAGACAGGTTCAGTGCAAATTTCTCCCCTCCCTCACTTCCAAAAGAAGAAATACTCATCCCAGCTGAATGTAACCTCCCTGTCATCTTTGATGTCCAGGTGAGAACCGCCCTCAGCAAAGCAAAAAACACAGCATCTATGGGACCTGATGGTATCCCCGGCTGCGTGATATGTGAACTCCAAGAGGAGCTAAACCCGCATATAAAAATGTTATTTAACCTTAGCCTTACTACAGGATATGTACCTGAACACTGGCGTACAGCAACAGTGGTCCCACTCCACAAGGGAGGCTCCACTACAGAACCTGGGAACTACTGCCCCATAAGCTTGACCAGCCTGGTTTGCAAAGCTATGGAAAGAATTATTATGGAACTCATAAACAATGACATTGGGACCTACAGACACTTGATCCCACCCAGTTCGGCTTTGTAAAGGGCAGATCCTGCCTTTTGAACCTGGCAGACTTTTTCGAAACAGTCACTAGAGCCATTGATGAGGGCAAGGCAGTCCATACAGCCTACCTGGACTTGGTTAAAGCCTTCGACACAATACCCCACTCGGGGATCATAGATAAGCTAAACAGCTTAAATGTAAATCCATATGTCACAAGATGGGTTGCAAACTGGCTAAAGAACAGAACCCATAAAGTCAAGATTGCGGGAGCCATGTCAGACTCAAAGCCAGTCAAAAGTGATGTCCCACAGGGCTCTGTCCTGGGACCCCTCTTGTTCAGCATTTACTTCTCAGATGTGAAAACAAACATGGGAGGGTTGTGGCTGACAAAGTTCGCAGATGACTGCAAACTAGGCGCCATAGTCGATACACCAGCTGACACATACATCCTACAGAAAGGCCTCACCGAAATGGTCAACTGGTGCCAGAATCATGGCCTTAAACTGAATGCCAAGAAATGTATAGTCATCCCCTTTGGGAAAAACAAAATACCCACAAATTATCACATAGACAGTATCCCACTGAGTACCAAAAAAGTAATCAGAGACCTGGGGACCCAAGTTGATAGTGACCTCTCATTTGACACCCACGTTGCCAAAGTGGTTAGAAAGACTTTCTACCTTGCCCACCTTATCACGAAGGGGTTCACATCCAGATCAAAGGAGGTCATCGTGCCCCTGTACTCCTCCCTTATCAGGCCCATGATTGAGTACAATGCCCCATTTGGTATGTACCTCACCCGGCACTTACAATAGCTGGAGAGACCCCAGAAGTACCTCACCAAGAGGATCAAGGGTCTCCAACATATGTCATATGCTGCCAGGCTAAAGAAACTCCAGCTCTATTCAGTAGCATACCGCCTGCTCAGAGGTGATCTGTGCTTGATACAAGGCCATGTCCAACCAGGAATTGATGGACATGCTCCACCTCAAAAAATCAAAATCCATAAGAACCACGAGAGCCAAAGATTTAAACCTCAGTACAGACATGAATAGAACATGCTGGAGGGACAGATTCATAACTCAGAGGCTTCCCATACTCTGGAACAAAATCCCAGTCCATGTTAGGCAGAGCCCCTCACTGACTCTCTTCAAGAGAAATCTTGACGAGTGGATGGGACATCGTAGGTTTACCCCGGGGGTCACCCCTGTGTCGCTACTTAACAGAGGCACAGTAAACTAATTTTAATAAGTAAGGGGGTCTTCAATGTGTCACTACTAGACAAAGGCACAGTATTCTAAATTTATCCTATACACCTTAGTACCACTACATGGGGTGGCGTAAGCCACATCTCTAGGGCTAGGCTTGCAAATGCCCCAGGGCAGATAGCCTAGTACTAAACTATGAAACTATGAAACTATGATAGAACCCACACTGTAAAAGTTGCAGACTCCAAATCTGACCTCAAGGCAGTGACAAGTGGAGTGCCACAGAGTTCCGTCCTGGGACCTCTCCTGTTTGGTATCTACTTCACTGAAGTACAGGCTAACACAGAAGGCCTCTGGCTGACGAATTTCGCAGACGACTGCAAACTAGGAGCCATAGTCAAGTCCCCAAATGATGTGGACATCCTACAGAAGGGCCTCACTGAGACAGATGCCTGGTGTCAGACCCATGGCCTCAAGCTTAATGCCAAAAAGTGCAGTGTCATCCCCTTTGGTAAAAACTCTGTACCCATGAACTACCACATAGGCAGCAATCTACTTAACACAGAATGCGTGATAAGAGACCTTGGGACCCAGGTGGACAGTAGTCTCTCCTTTGATAGTCACATCGCCACAGTAGTCAGGAAGTCCTTCTATGTGGCACACCTCATCATAAAAGGGTTCTCATCCAGGAAAAAAGAGGTCATTGTTCCCCTCTACTCGTCACTCATTAGACCCATTATAGAGTACAATGCCCCTTTTGGAATGTACCTCACAAGACATCTGCAGCAGCTGGAAAGGCCACAGACGTACCTCATAAAGAGGATTACTGGCCTCACACAAATGCCCTACACTGACCACCTCAAAAAACTCCAGCTTTACTCCGTAGCATATTGCCTACTCCAAGATAATCTCTGCCTAACATATAAAGCTATGTCAAACCCAGAGCTGTTGGACATGCTACACCTAACATAATCCGAATCCCTCCAAGCTACATGCTCTACGGACCTAAACCTTGTCACCACAATAAACAGGACATGCTGGAGGGATAGATTCCTGTCCCATAGACTTCCTATACTCTGGAACAAGCTAACATCTATGTCAAGCAAAGTTATTCATTAGCACTCTTCAAGAATACTCTTGATGAGTGGATGGGAAATAGGAAATACACCCCGGGGATCACTTCTGTGTCTCTGCTGGACAGTGGCACAGGAAAATAACTTTCTTGGGTGGCGTAAGCTATGGTACCTTGCTGGCTAGGCTTATGTAGGCCCTTGGGCTGATAGCCTAGTACCTACCTATGAACCTATGGCATTGTAACTCAAATGGTGGCATCTCAGAGTGGAATTGAGAAAATGATGAAAAAGCAGTAAATGGTTTTAAATATATGTGGTGCATTAGCCACTGAACAACTTACTGGCAGAGCGAATATAGACTATAGTAATAACGTGTTGTGTTGGCTCAATACAACCATGGACTTTGGTAATACACAATCAAGGGATGGAGCTGTATCCCATGAGACAGCAATGACTTTGAAAGACAAATTACAAAGCTTTGAGAAGGTGTCATTAAAATGCAGTAGTTTACAAGCTGATAATGTTTTTTAATGGATTCAAAAGAAGCTGAAAGAGTCTTTTAGGACATTATAATCTGGAAAAGTGTTCTTTGTTACACAGGGATCTCTTGGATTTATTGAATAGGGACTGGATTAGAACTGATGGACTTATACAATAATGAAGCTTGACAAGTGGGTAAGAGTTATTTTAATGAGTTCTATACATTATGCCTGTAAAATGTACGAATGTTTGTCTGGCAGTGATATTTTTGAAATAATCTCAGAGAACAAGATTAATGTAGTCTATAGCTGGATTATAGATTTAGCATTAGATAACTTCTTACCCCCATCTACAGTTGGATTTCTTACTGTGTAAACTTTTAATTCCAGCAATCTTCAGGATTGCTAAAACTCACAAAAAATGGTTTAGACCACACCCCATTGTGACCTGTTGTTTAGCAGCAGGTGGTTCAAGACAGGCCCTTTAGCAAAATGGGTCAATGTTAAACTTAAAACCGTTTTTGTTGGCAAGCATCACATACTAAAGGATTATTGGTATTGTCTTAAAAAAATTTTCTGAGTCTGATTTTCAGATGATGCTTGGTTTGGTACTATTGACATGAAGGATTTTTTTTCTTGCATTACCACATCAGAAGGGTATAGAATGGTTCCACGATGCAGTAGTGATTGGTTCTACTATGGCACAATGTGAAGTTAACATAATTATTGAAGCCACGTAAATAGTGCTTTTGAACAGTTTTTTTTTTTTTTTTTATGGAGAATATTACAAACAAGTAAGAGGGTAGGAACATAAGTAACATCTGCTCCAGATTTTGTTAATATAATTTTGTGGTATTGGGAAACTACATTTTAATATGTTCCAAGTTTTTGGAAAATGTAAAACTGTACTTGTAGTTCCTAGATGATATTTTAGATTTTTGGATGGGAAATACTAATGGTTTAAGGGAATTTATAGATTTCCTTAATGGAACAGTGGATTTCTTACATTTCATTACCACTTTTGATTTTTAGGATTAATTATTTAAACCTAAGGATTTAGAAAAAATGTGGCAACAAGGAATATGAATCTAATATCTTTTGTAAACCTACTTTTTCAAACAGTTTTCTACAGTATACCAGCTCCCATCCTATATAGCAAAAAAAAAAAAAAAAGAGTTTGGTGAATAGTCATTTCATAAGGTAATCAGGTCTAGTTTCTAATGATGAGGTTTTTTCTGTAATTTGATCACAAATTAACAGAATTATTTCTTGAAAGGGAATAGCCTGTTGTTTTAATCAAAGAAATATGACATATGGTTATAAAACACCAGAATGATTGATATTCTTCTAGTCTTAAATATAAACAATGGAGTTTAATGAGTAAGAATAAAAAAGATAATCATGACAGAGCATTGATTATCCATTTAGAAGGCAAAGTAAAGAAATTAAAAATGGGATTTCTCGGAACAGGTACCTTGCATTCGATTCTTGTGAGACAGCTGTGAAACTGAGAGGTATATATAAGAGGGAGAAACTTAATAATCATATTTGAAAGCTCCATTAGAAATCATGATAAATATGGAATGGAGAATGTGGAGCCTTCCCTTAGTGTATTTTTTTGATGTACACAATATTATAGTTTCTTCATATCTTTGTATTATTAAAACAATGGGAAAATATAACTGCAATAAGATAGGGGAGGTTGATATAACCTTGTGCTCTAGCTGTATTGCATTTTACTTTGGAAAAACTGAGCACCAAATGAAGTTAAGAATTTAACATGTATGCAATCAGGAAGGATAATTTAAATAATGCATTAAGAAGTTTGCTTTCTATATTTTGGAGTAGTACCACCATCTGAACTTGGTAGGGATTGGGTAGTTAAACAAGAGTCTGGTGAGTTATTCTAGCAAACTAAATTGAATGCTAGGCTTAGTTTGTATAGTGTGTCAACAGAGAGGGAAATAAGATTTAATATAAAAGTTATTTGCACCTGGGATGCCTAGGTTTATGTAGGATATAGTGTAAATATATTTATTATAATAAATTAGATAACTACACTTTTTTTTTATGAATGTATTTAAAATATTATTTATATTTTATTGGTATTTTGTATTGTGTTTTATATTGCAGATTATATTAATATACGTGTTTTTCTTAAATTGATGTTTTATTTTTTATACTTTTATTTAGTTATATAATTAGTAGAGAAGTGTTAGTGTTTCATGATAGGATTTTTATCCTTTGTTCTGTAGCATTTTAATGGTAAATTGCACACTAAATAGCCACTATGCCACTATATTTATACCTGTAGCTACACAAATATAGTGAAAATAATTGTACTTTCAATATATCAGTGTCAAAAAAGGTCAATAATGGCACAACAATTAATGAATGCACATGCTCCACGAAATAACACCCCTTGCCATGTAAATATTTCAACTCTGACATTGTACATTAATGGGAAAAGGATACATTTCCCAACTAGCACTATTAATGAAATCTAAAAAAACAAATGCTGCTAAAGGATGTCCATGACACCAATTGGCAATAAAATACAATTTATTATACACAATATAAAAAATTAAATAGAATGTTTTCTTCCAATGCACTTTAACATGGACTTCCTCAGAACCAGCATTACAATCACAAGTCACCTAACTGCCCTATATATATATATATATATATATATATATATATATATATGTATATATATAGGTTTACTATTGAATTGTCGACCCTGACATGTGCAACTCGACGTGAACGAACCCGGAAATGCGATCATCACTACACCGACTCCCGGATGTGCGAACGGCAAAACCTCGCCCCTGTTCAACCCATGGTAGCATGGGTGTGGAGGTGTTGTGTGGCCGGTAATGTTGAAAGCCGAATGGGTTTTGATAGCGAACAGTATTCGTAGTTTCGGTTCGCTAGCGAACACCATTCGCAGTTTCGGTTCACGTAATCACGTCGGTGGGGTGGCCGTTCGGACGAAGTGCGTTCGGCTATTTAATAGTAAACCTTATATATATATATATATATATATATATATATATATATATATATATACTTACTATGTCATTTAACTTCAATTTGATCATCTAATAACTATCCTGAAGAAAAATTACACCCAATGTAAAATAATATGTTACTTATGAACACATCTATAACATCATGACCTAAAATATGTAAGATCATATTTATGAAGAGCATGTGGAACATAACAAAAATGCTAATTGGATAGAAGAAGTAAAAGAAAGAATAAGAAGCTCAAACGTACAGGATATGAAATGGGATGAAGTAACGGCTAGCGAGATTGAAACAAAGTTAAGAAAATCTAACTGGAAAACCCCATGCTCAGATGCAGTACCTAACATCTGATTAAAAGTATTAGGATCTTTACATGAAAATTTAGCCATGAGTAAGAAATATTTATATGCACATCCTGAACAGACACCAGCCTGGCTAACAACAGGAAAAATAATACTCCTACTTAAGTGCAAACCTGCAAGGTATCCTAAAAACTATACAGCAATAACGCTGTCCAACAATGTATAAACTATACAATGGAATTGATGCCAACAGAGTTTATAGTCATTTAGAAGAAAACTCAACCACGGAATAGAACAAAAGGGTAATAAAAAACAGTCATATGGAACAAAGGATCATTTGATATTAAATAAAATCATAATGGAGAACTGTAAAAAGCAGAAGAATCTAAGTATAGCATGGATAGACTACAAAAGAGTATTTGACATTATCTCACATTCATGGATAAAGGATTACTTAAAAATGCATAAGATACACGCTACACTGATCAATTTCATTACAGTGACCATGAAACAGTGGCAAACCACTCTGAAGTTAAGCCATGATAAACAGCAAATTATATGCCAGTGATGAAAATTCAAAGGGGGATATTCCAGGGTGACTCTCTTTCACCACTGCTCTTTCCTCTTGCCCTTAACCCATTAAGCTGTCTACTTAACAGATTAGGTCTTGGCCATAATTTGGCTCCCAGAAAACAACAAAGTGTAAAGACTTTGCATCTTCTTTTTGTAGATAATTTAAAACTGTATAGTTCATCAGATGAGGAAATGAAAGCACAACTGCAAGTGATCAAAACTTTTTCAGATGATATAAGAATGTCATTTGGTCTTGATAAATGTTCAAAAGTAACTTTAAAGCAAGAAAACTGCAGCACCAAAAAAAAAACCCATTAGTTTGGGACAGGAATGTGATATAAATGAACTCAAGCATATGTATAATATTTGGGAATTGATGAAGGATCAGCAATAAAACATGAACAAATGCGAATAAAACTCAGTAAGGAATATTTTAGAAGGCTTAAATTAATAGTAAAAACAACATTGACATCTGGGAGCAAAGTCCAAGCTATAAACCAATTTGTTGTTCCTGTCCTAACTTACCGTTTTGGAGTGACTGACTGGCCCTAAAAGGTGTTTGATAGTTAGGACTTTAAAACAAGAAGGATGCTTCATGCTCATCAAATGATTTATAGAAATCAGTGCATACCAAGACTATATATTCAATGTTCTGAAGGAGGTATGGGCCTCCTCGAAATTGATTACATCTGCAATAGTGTGAATGCATACATATCTACTGATCTCACAATACCTAAACATAGTTAACGTTTTGAAATATAAGGAAAACAAGTCTAAGATAACTTCCTTGCTTACTTTAACAGAAGCATATCAGCATCAAGCGGGAATGGATATCAAACCAGAAGTAGATAAATATCAGTTAGGAAATGAATGTGCCAAAAAATAAATATAGTTGCAAGTATAAGAAACTCTTGGAACAACCTCATGTTGATCAGGATTGAATGCAGGAATGGTTAAGCAGAGGTGAATTTAAACCAAAACATGAAAGGTTAATATTGGCGGCTCAAGACAGTGGACTACACACATGTTGGTTTACAAAGTGCATTGAACATGTGAGGGGAACAGAAAATGTAGGTTTTCTAAAACAGGACTGGAAGCAGCCATACATCTTGTTGCTGGTTGTGATACACAAATGGCAGAAGGACTGTATACAGAAAGGAATAATAATAATATGGGAAGAATGTTGCATTGGGGATTATGCAAACATTATAATATTGAAGTAGCTGAAAAGCACTGGAAACATGAGCCACAAAGCATCATAGAAAGTGATGAAGTTTATATCACGTGGGATCATCCCTTACCAACAGTTCAAAAAAATAGATGCAAGAAAACCAAGATATAGTAGTCCATGAAAAGAAAACAAAAGTAAGATTGATTATTGAAATCACTGCACCCAGCGGTTACAGTGTCTTACATACAGAGAGACACAAAGTCATAAAGTGCCAGGATTTGTAGGCAGAAATTAGGGCAATGTGGAAGAAAGATACCCAGGCAGTTCCATTATTAGTAGGAGCAATGGGTTTTATAAAAAATAATTTACAATTGTACTTAGATATGTTACCAATACATGTAACTCTGTAAGAATTGCAGAAGGAGGCATTACTGGGCACATTGGGAGTGCTGCAAAGAGCACTTCTGGCTAACATCAAAGATTGAAACAATATTAATTTCATGACCTTTAATCATACTTTGACTTAGAAATGGGGTCCATTCCCATCATGGTATTAGAAAACCAGAAGACATGGAGAAAATAAAAAATGGGAGAGATCATAGGATCATCGGTTACTAGCCTATCAACCCAGAGGTCATTTCAAGCCTAGCTGCTTCATCTCAATGTAATACCATAGAAACTCTAGTCAATGCCCAGAACTGTATTTAGTAGTAAGTGCCCACGTCCATGAGGGTTGTGGGCTCAATCACCAGTAAGAATATAAATAAATAAATTAGTTAAATACACAGTATTACAATAAGGCTTCACTTGTCAGAAAATTATGAAAGAACAGAATTAATATCTCTTACAAATCCAACGCTTTTAGTTTTAGAATGATAACTATTGAGATGTTTTCATTAAGCCCAGGGGGATTCTGGGCATATAAACAGAGTTATCATTGCAGCTCCCTAGATTCTAAAACAGTTTGCCAAGGGGTTTGACAAAATGCTTTCTAATACTGCAAATCAGAACATTTTGTGGCCCATAGATTGTTTAGTGTGTTTACATGGAACATTATTCATATTTATTCTATGTATATCATAAATATGCTCATATATTCTGTTTAAAGATCTTTCTATTTTTCCTGCATAGTATGCACCACAAGGGTCATAGTAAGCAATGTATATCACTCCTTTTCATGTACAATTGCTAACACTGGCCAACCTAACTTTTAAACTTGATGGTCCCAATAAAATTTCACTTGTTTCTAAGATAAAAGGACATTGATTGTGGCACCCACATTTCCCCATACCTTTCACTAACCAAGAGTGGGTAGTAAAATGCTATACATGCAGATTCTTTAAATTCATGCCCTCTTTGTATGTAATACTCGTTTTCTCTCCCAAAAGTTGAATCAGAGTTTTAGCCGATTTAAGAGCAGTCCGGTATTTCAAAATGACCTTCTTAACCACATTACTTAATGGACAGTAGCTGATAATCAAACTTTTCTTAAAACCTGGCTACTGGATAAATCCCTCAGTATTTCTGGTTGTTCTAAAATGGGTTTGAACCTCGATGTTCTGAACAATAGAACGTCCTCTTTGATTTTTCCCCATGGGTACCCTGTATCAAAAATGTATAAGTCAATCGCTCACATTCTCTATTTAGAACTAAATCATCAGTAATCATCCTACAAATTCTCACAAATTGCCTTTTAACTAAGGACTTTTTATGACACATTGTATGGGAGCTATAGAAATGCAGCTAAGTGTTTGAAAATGTGGGCTTCCTAAAAATGTCGGACTAAAGTTCCTCCCAGTCTTTATAGGCAGTTACATCTAGTTAGTTAAGTGAGGTGTCAGAAACAATATGAGTGAAATGGGCAACATGCCCGGTTGGACTCTCCCAGTAAACAAATGTGAAATAAATAAATAAATAAGAAGTGGTTAAATTAATATACTTTACAAATTCTTGTAATCTATCAAGGGTCACGGGCAGTGGTAGCTAGTGACTTCAAATCAAAGGGGGGCTGCAGGAGACAGCTAAATGGGTGGGGTCAATGGGAAGGGGTGTAGTCAACTAGAAAGGGGAGGAGCTATGCTCAAAACCACAACAACTAACTAAATACACTGCCCTGGGTGCCAAACCATCATTATGAGAGTCCAATCAAGACAAAATGAAATGTAGAAGAATAAACATATTTCAATGCATTGGCTGCATGACAGCTTACTTAATATCTAGATGGAAACAAAAAGGTTGTGAGGCATGAAAACATAAATTACTTTTTAAATACATTAATGGAATGCCAGTCAAAATCAAGTAGCACTCAAACCACTTCTTGCACTGCAGTTCTAATTATAATTTATATTCAGCTTTATTAAAGTACCAAGTAACATGCCGAAAGTAGAAATGTCTGATGCCCCCACTTGTAAAAATGTTTCTTATCCAAAAAAAAAGACCTGCTGCCTGACAACTATCTACTTGTTTCATGGGGAAAACATGATTAAAGTAAAAAATGAAAAGCAAACAAGAAATAAGCTCAAGATACATTGCTTAAAAGGATTACTGTACAGGTTATGGACCACACGATTGGCATTCTGTTTAGTTTACGGGTAAAGCCTGCAGAGATGACTGGAAGTCTCCAAGTGTAATGAGCTTCTTAAAATAATGTAATCTGTCCTTTATTACAAATACTGTCATATGCATTTCAATACCCAAGGCTTATACATTATCTAGTTAAGTATTCTCTACATGGCAACAACAGAAATACTTTCAATGTTGGCAATTCTTTAACAGTATGCTTATTAAAGCTTACTTGCATCTTACAATCTCAGCCAAGCTTACCTGATGGTCATTAAAGTATTGCTACTTAAACACAGAGCAACAGGCACTTTGAGTAATAAGCATAAATCAACAGTACAAAAAATATGACAGAAACCAGACCATTCTGCAAAAATCAAGGACAGATGAAAAGCCACTCTAGTACTTGTGTCTACCTTGGATGGGGGGGATAATCTGCACATTTACACTGCATAACTACTCCTTGCCTTGCTTCGACACATCCAGAGTCACTACATGGGGGAGTGGAGTGCAAGAAGTATGTCACAATTTGAAATGTCTCTGGCTGACTGTGATGGCCCTGACACATTTGTCATACCTCTCAACCTCAGAGCAAGAAATCTGGACAAGGCCATACAAAGAAGTGGGACAAAGGCCTAAAAATAAGGACAATTTTTAAATATTGCTCTTATAAACTTAGAAAGATAATAGAATAGGTCTTGCATTATTATGAATTTTCTGAATGGTATGAAATCTGAAACTCAAATGTCTGTCATTATTTTCTAACTTCAGTCTTTAATGATTTGTCACTAATTTGCCAAAGAAAATACACAATTTTGCCAAAAAAAAAAAACACAATTTTATGAAAAATGGACCAAAAAATGTGATGTAAAAATATAAAATAGCCACACAATACAGCTGGGAACCTGTCAAAGAAGGGACACTTTAATATTAGTACTGCTAACTTGAGCAGTTGACAAAATAAAAGAATCTACATGCATTTCTTGAAATAAAAGTAATCTATAACTCTGATTATTACAGTTATTTCTTAATTGTAAACCCTCCATGTTTTCTTCCAAAATTACTATTTTGCGGAGGGATTATTAGGAAGAAGAGCAACATTTTGAGCCAAAATCAGGGACAGCTGAGAGGTTTGGCTATGCCTAATTCTATAAAGCAATTTATTTGCATGTACCTCTCAGCCTGTTAATGCAATAAATCTGGACAAGGCCAAATATATTGGGGGAACATATAAACAGTACTAAAACTTGCTCTTGTATAAACTGAGACAGTTGATAGAACATGTCTTACTTTAGCACGCATTTTTCTGAAGGTTATGAAGTCTGAAACACAGTGTGTCATTATTTAGTGACTTAATTCCTAAATTATTTGCCAGAAAACCACAAATTTTATGAGGAACAAACCAAAAATAAGAAGCAAAAATATATTCATTCTTTGAAAATCTGGACAGTTGGGAGGTATAGTTCAGCTGGGGCTGTCTTTAAGTTTGCCGCCCTTCCCCCTCACAAAATCATGGTCGAATGCAGCCTCCCCCTGCAGCCATTCCAATGATCCATTACTTGGCTATTTCACTCCATTTACCATAAACACTAATGTGCATACTGATTTACTTCTATGATGATTTGGACTTCATTTGAAAGTTTTATTTTGCATTTTAGAGCACAAACACTAAGACATCTGCTAAACAAATTTAGCATTAAAACTTCTCTGCCCTTGAAACTCACATTCATTGAAACAGCATTGAAACCCACATTCAAAGAAAATACATTTACCAGTGGCAGAACTGCCCAATTCAGAACATCTTTCCAGCAAACAATGAAACAAAATGCATGCACCCATAATGACAAAACTGCCCAGTTCAGAACATTTCCATCATAAAAGTCTACTCAAACTTCTACAGTCCACCATTATCAGTAAATATACAAAATTCTACAGTCCACCATTATCAGTAAATATGCACAATTCTACAGTCCACCATTATCAGTAAATATGCACACTCTCTGAAGAAGTAAAAATGTCATCTAAATAATTCCACATTAAATAAATCTGTAACTAATGAAGAGGTTGCTGCTAGCAAACACCTTTGTATTTCATGGTTTCATCGAAAAATAAAGTGTCTGATGCCCCTGAGGAATACATTGCCTATATTACATTAAAAATGATAAGCTAGTAATATTGCAATAGGAAATGGATAGCAAACCGATAACAGGCTCATAGTTAGTATCTTAACTTTTTCAGTATGGCAGCATTCACCCCTTGTGGGAGTAGAACCAACAACCTTCTGCATCAAAAGCAAGTACACAACCTGTTGTGCTATTAACAATGCAAGCTGACTTAGCATAAGCAGCACTAAACTTCTATTCCCCTGCAGCTCTCAGCTCCTTGTAAAATCTACTCAATACTCAACTGCATCTCAACTTCGCAACACAAGAAATCTGGAAAAAGCCAAATTTATTGGGGGGGGGGGTCAAAAGCCCCAAAACCAGGGACACATTAAACATTGCTTGTATAATCTTGGAAAGTTGCTAGAATAAAATGCTGTGTTACCACCATACATTTTACTGCCAAGGTCCCTGTGCAAAAGAGTCAGAGCAACATACCACTATGCCAAATGAGCTGCTTTGTGAAAGAAAAATGCTGTGTTACCACCATACATTTTACTACCAATGTTCCTGTGCAAAACAGTCAGAGCAACACACCACTATGCCAAATCACCTACTTTGTGAAAGAAAAATGCTGTGTTACCACCATACATTTTACTGCCAAGGTCCCTGTGCAAAACAGTCAGAGCAACATACCACTACGCCAAATCAGCTGCTTTGTGAAAGAGCGGAAGACTGAAACTTAAATGGCTATCATTTAATAAATTCAGTTCTCACCATAGCTGTCAACCTCTTAGCACAAAACACCTGGACAAACCCAGTAATGAGGGACTACAGCCCTCAAACATATTCAGTGAATTCAGTTCTGGACATAGCTGTCAACCTTAGCACAAAAAACCTGGACAAAGACAATAATGGGGTAATACAGTCCCAAAAATAAGGACACATTTAAAATATTCATCTTATAAACTTAGAAAATTGCTAGAATAAAAGGTTGTGTTACTATGTATTTTCTGAAGAGTATGAAGTCTGAAATTCAAATGCCTGTCAATTTTACTTCTGAAGGAACAAAAACAATTTTCAGCAAAGGCCCAGGGAGAAATACTGTAGACACATGTCTTTGTAAAATGGCAGGACACCAGAGCAAATCCACACAAACACAGGGATGAGAATGGGATTCCTTCTCTTTATTTACAAAGGAACATAATAAAGAGTATACTTACTTTAGTTCTGCACCTTCACTCTGTTCTTTTTCTAACTTCTTTTCTTTCTTCTTCTAACTTCTTTTCTTTCTTCTTCTTTCTTCAGTTCTTCTTCTTATGTTCTTGTCTTCCTTCAGGCTTCACTGCTTCAGCACAGGCTGCACAGCACAGCTGACAAAATATATAGCGCCCAAAAAAAATTTAAATCCACAATGGCAATTAAAATAATCATTCCTTCCCGTGTGACTGACTCAGACAGTCACAGTCACGAATCAATACACAAGCTAACTGACTATCTGATTGGTTCTCGCTCTTTTCCCAGCACATAAAGCCCGGGAAGAGAGCGACAACCAATCAGCAGCATTTAGCCCAGCAAGCACATAACGACGTGCCTGCGGACATCGCAGACCGAGCGCCTTCCAATTCTATGCAGTTTGGAACAGCATAGACTTCTGGGCATCACAATGATGCCTTAATTACTCCACCAGGCTGCAAATAAAAACAAAAAAAAAATCTATTTAAAACCGCCGCAACGCGAGGCGGTTAAAGTGCGCATGCGCGTACTTGCCAGTCGCAGACTTGGAGAGATGCATTTAACAAAAAAAAATACATCTGGAAGGTACTTTTTTTTTTTTTTTTTTACATTTTCTTTGTTTTTAGATGAGGGGGCTGCAGTCCGGCAGTCCGATGCCACGAGCTGCCCCTGGTCACGGGTATCAGTCCATATAATAAAAATATCATCCAAATTTTGGGTATACATGGACAAACAATTCTAAAATGGTAAATTAAAATGTATATTTTGCTCCCATAACCCCCCCACCATATTCCTTGATTTGCTTGTTAACTTATGGCAGTTTAGAGGTGTGACATGTATGATTACAGAGGGTGGCCTGGTGGGCATCTCTCTATACAGTACAAAGATAAAATGAGTTTTAAAATTGCTAGCCCAATAAGGTAAGATATGACAGCAATTGCAGGTGTGAGTGCTACAAACTTTGTCCAGTACTACATAGTTGAAAGACAAAACGATTAAGTAATTTTAGTGATGTCAGCACAATGAGGTAAGATATGAAAACTGTTGCAGCCACAGGAGCCACCAATTTAACAAGTGCCACTATGTGGGAGATAAGATATAGGAGGACTATCAGTGCATAACAGTGGCTTAAGGAACAAGTGATTATTGGCATGGTATTGCAAGGTCATGTGCACAGCACAGAGTTCAGCAGCTCAGCACAAGTAGGCCCTCATCCATAGAAAGCTGGAGCTAATATATATATATATATATATATATATATATATATATATATATATATATATATATATCTATAGACATATGCATAAAACAAACCAACGGTTAAAACAGTCATACAGACAAACCATTCAGTAAACTTTGCAAAGAAAAACACAACTAAGCCAGATTTTTCACTGTATAATACCTTAAAACTCCTGTAATGGAAGCCCATGGTGTGCATTCAAATGACCCCTTAAGGAAATACAACATATCTACAGCTAGAGGCATCTGGCTTTATTGGCCTGAATGAACCCATTAAAATGTAAAAAGTAAAGCCACAGGCATTATGTCTTTAAGGGGTCTTTTGCATATATTTGATGGGTATCCACTAGAGGATGTTGTAACGTATCCTACAGACTACTAAAATGTGACCTATGTCAGGCATACAAGTCATCCTCTGACTGAGTACTGATGGATTTACGCACATCAGCAAGTCATACCTCATCAGAAATATGTGGTCTAGGGACCTCTTTGGCAGCATCAACAGAAAGGTTTGAAGTGACAAGTATATCTCCCAGAGGACACCGTTGCTTTGGAACACACCTCTCCTGTTTGGTATCTACTTCTCTGAAGTACAGGCTAACACAGAAGGCCTCTGGCTAATGAAATTTGCAGATGACTGCAAACTAGGAGCCATAGTCAAGTCCCCAAATGATGTGGACATCCCACAGAAGGGCCTCGCTGAGACAGATGCCTGGTGTCAGAGCCATGGCCTCAAGCTCAATGCCAAAAAGTGCAATGTCATCCCCTTTGGTAAAAACTCTGTACCCATGAACTACTACATAGGCAGCAATCTACTTAACACCGAATGTGTGATAAGAGACCTTGGGACCCAGGTGGACAGTAGTCTCTCCTTTGATAGTCACATCGCCACAGTACTTAGGAAGTCCTTCTACGTGGCACACCTCATCATAAAAGGGTTCTCATCCAGGAAAAAAGAGGTCATTGATCCCCTCTACTCGACATTCATTAGACCCATTATAGAGTACAACACCCCTTTTGGAATGTACCTCACAAGACATCTGAAGCACCTGGAAAGGCCACATAAGTACCTCACAATGAGGATTACTGGGCTCAAACAAATGCCCTACACTGACCTTCTCAAAAAACTCCAGCTTTACTCTATAGCATATTGCCTTCTCTGATGTGATCTCTGCCTAACATATAAAGCTATGTCAAACCCAGAGCTGTTGGACATGCTACACCTAAAGAAATCCTAATTCCTCTGAGCTACACACTCTAGGGACTTAAACCTTGTCACCACAATAAACAGGACATGCTGGAGGGATAGATTCCTGTCCCAGAGACTTCCCATACTCTGGAACAGGCTACCCATCTATGTCAAGCAAAGTTCTTCATTAGCACTCTTCAAGAAAAATCTTGATGAGTGGTTGGGAAATTGGAAATACACCCCGGGGATCACTTCTGTGTCTCTGCTCGACAGTGGCACAGGAAAATAACTTTCTTGGGTGGCGTAAGCCAGGGAACCTTGTTGGCTAGGCTTATGTAGGCCCTTGGGCTGATAGTCTAGTACCTACCTATGAACCTATGAACCTATGAACAGACTCCCCATCCATATAAAACACGTCTCATTCCTGTCCATGTTCAAGTTCAACTTAGATCTATGGAGGGGAAACAGAAAGTTTACTCCAGGACTGCTTCCTGAAACATGCAGCTCCTAATTGTTTAATCTGATGCATGGGTCCCCTCAAATTATCTATGGTAAGATCTCAGTTATTCTCACTAGGGATAATATATATATATATATATATATATATATATATATATATATATATATATATATATATATATATATCACCCACGGAATGGGCAAGGACAATCTAACACCAAATGGGATAGGTTAATTCAAGCACCAAACAGGAAATTGGCTAGGCTTTAAATGGTCTCTAAAGGCAGCTAGCCTAGTACTTACCTATGACCCTATAAACAAACCGGCTTTTCCAGCGAGACAATAAACTTTTCTAAATACCCTTTCTCTCCTAAACAGAGTTTATGTAGAACATCTCAAGAGTACTACCACCATAATCACTAGATCTTACGGGCAGTGATGCTGTGTTACTGATAACTTCTTTTGTAAGAGATAACCACTCAATGTGTAGTATCATTAAAAATAATACCATAGAAAAGTGTCTCTTGCGGTGATATGAGGCCACTCAGTCCTTTTAGGGTTAAAGAACCTAGAACAATTTCATAATGTTTCTTTGTATTTTTAATGTTGCTTGTTTACCTGTGCTGAGCATGAAAATGGCCCATAGAGATCAGTGCTCTACTCAAGTAAACAGTGTATACTTATAAATAAATAAATGAGGTCTAACCAAATAATTCATTTTTATTTTTTTGAACCTGAGCTATAACTGTGCTTGCTGGCTCCTTGATGAGCAGCAGGGAATATAAATTAGTTTTTCACTGGTGCTGTATACTTGCAGAATTGAGTGTTTCAAATTTGCATTATAAAGTTATACACACAGAACCAGGAACAAATATCCTGTGTACCGCTACTGTTTAAATTACTTCAAACTTACTTCCTCTCTATTATATGATTAAGCAATAACAGATGACGTGGTGTGGTATATTGAAGATTTACCTACGGTTGGTGTGGTTTAATCACGAGGGCAAAGTTATTATACAATGACATTAAGAAAAAAAAAATACTTTTCTTAAATAATGTCTTTGTATAACGGCGCATTACTGTTCTTCTGCCGGTGCTGGTATACTGCTTCCTTGTCTTGATGTACTGCGCATGCGTATAGGACTTGTGTCCCTATGCATACCCAGTACATCAATGCTTTGAAACGGAAGCAACGGAGAAAAGAAAGTCTCAGTTGCTTCATTTTTTTTTTATTAAAAAAAAAAAAGTTTTTGACACCTTATACCAACAGAAAAAAATTCGGGCAACCGGACCTTTTTCCGTTGGTATATTGTAGGATTTACAATGAGCACGCTGGCCAATCATCGTGCATGTTTTGGAATATTAATGGGGAGTCATTGTATAATTTTCAATAATTGAAAATGTTACCTATTCTATTATGTTCCATGAATATCTATAAACAAACTTATCCTGCATGCTATGTATATCTAATGTACTACTTAGAATCTAGTTTATTCCTTGTATTTCTGTCACTATATTAATCTTGCTTGTGGAGCTTTCCCTCCGGGCCTCCACTGAAAATAGATTCTTCTTGCCCCAGTAGACTATCCCTGTAAACAAATGCCAATAAATAAATGAATACATAAGTGAATGTGATTAATATTTTTCTTCAGTTCTTTATGAAGTTGTGCAGGTGTCTATTCCTTTTTTGTAGGATCAGATCGGTAGCAAAAAAGAGTAATTTGTACATTGGCTAGGGAAGTTAGATTGTCATTAATGAATAGTGAAGAGTGGATGGATATGAGCACACAATTTCATTTGATCAGACTGTGTTTCAATAATGCTAACCTTGAACTACCACATAGGCAGCAATCTACTTAACACCGAATGTGTGATGAGACCTTGGGACCCAGGTGGATAGTAGTCTCTCCTTTGATAGTCACATCGCCACAGTAGTCAGGAAGTCCTTCTGTGTGGCACAGCTCATCATAAAAGGGTTCTTATCCAGGAAAAAAGAGATCATTGTTCCCCTCTACTCATCACTCATTAGATTCATTATAGAGTACAATGCCCCTTTTGGAATGTACCTCACAAGACATCTGCAGCAGCTGGAAAGGCCACAGAAGTACCTCACAAAGAGGATTACTGGGCTCAAACAAATGCCCTACACTGACCACCTCAAAAAACTTCAGCTTTACTCCATAGCATATCGCCTACTCCAAGGTGATCTCTGCCTAACATATAAAGCTATGTCAAACCCAGAGCTGTTGGACATGCTACACCTAAAGAAATCCCAATCCCTCCGAGCTACACACTCTAGGGACCTAAACCTTGTCACCACAATAAACAGGACATGCTGGAGGGATAGATTCCTGTTCCAGAGACTTCCTAGACTCTGGAACAAGCTACCCATCTATGTCAAGCAAAGTTCTTCATTAGCATTCTTCAAGAAAAATCTTGATGAGTGGATGGGAAATAGGAAATACTCCCCGGGGAATCACTTCTGTGTCTCAGCTGGACAGTGGCACAGGAAAATAACTTTCTTGGGTGGCATAAGCTATGGAACCTTGCTGGCTAGACTTACATAGGCCCATGGGCTGATAGCCTAGTACTTACCTATGAACCTATGAAAGTACAGTCTGGTAGACAGTTGCTAAACCTCTTAACTGGGCCCGCTCCAACGTCACATATCTGTAGTCTAGAAGAATGGATTAGTCAACAGTCTCATAAGTCCTATATAATGTATCTCAGCAAAAACATTAACAAAAGATTACTAATAGATTTTATTTATATATATATATATAGAAATTACATTAGAGAACATTAGAGTTAACTCCTTTGCAATCATAGGATCATAGGAGATTACTACGCTATTGACCCAGAGGTCATTTCAGGACTAGCCATTTCATCCCAATGTAATACCATAGAAATGTTAGTTAATAACAAAGTTTGCTTTTAGTAATGACTGCCCATGTCCAGGAGGGTTGTAGGCACTATTCCTGGTAAGAATTTCTGGTGCCCCATCCGCTCGTCTGAGTTCCTTTTGAACAGTGTCGTTGAGATGTTTTGTTTGACATGAATATGTAGCCTATTCCAATGATGTAACAGTTGCAGGGATATAGATATGTCCCTCTAGCATGTCTTATTTAAGTCACAGGCAATATTTAGGTCCCTGGAATGGTGGCATTAGTCCCGTTTGATGGATATACAGCAAATTCATTAGATTTGGGTATGAAATTGCTCTCTAAGCCAGGCATAAGTCTCCCCTAAGAAGTCCATATCATGCAGACAAGTACTTTAGTTGGTCTTTGTACAGCATGTGCTGGAGTACCTTGATCTCCTTTGTTAGGAAATTCTGAGGTCTCTCCAATTGCTGAAGGAGCTTTGAGCAGTACATGCCGAATAGGGCGTTATACTCAGTTATGGGCTGGATTAATGCTGAATATGAAAGGGTTATAACTTATTTTGCTCTCGAGGTGAAGCCTTTATTAATCAAGTGTGCTGCGTAGAAAGCCTTCCTTACTACAATAGACACATGTTGGTTGAAGATAAGGTTGCAGTCAACCTGTGAACCCAATTCCCTTACCACTTTGTGGGTACTTAGGGTATTATTGCTGATTTGATAGTATGAAGGGATGTTGTTTGTGCTGAAGGGAATGATGGTGCATTTCTTTGCATTCAATTTGTGGCCATGGCTAATACACCAGTTGTTGGTCTGTGCGAGACCCTCCTGGAGTATACTGACATCATTTAGAGATTCAATAATTGCACCCAGTTTGCAATCATCTGCATATTTGGTTAGCCACAACCCCTTAGTTTTGACCTGCACTTCTGAAAAGTATATAGCAAATGGTAGGGGGCCCAGCACTGACCTCTGTGGCACCCCATTGGTAACAGGTCTGCTGGTTAATGTGCATTTGCCCACTTTGATAGTGTGTGTCCAGTTTGTGAGCCAGTTACCAACTTGTCTTACAAAGAAGAAGTTTAATTTCAGTTTGCTAAGTTTATCTGTAATGTCTGAGTGTGGGATTGTGTCATAAGCCTTTGCCAAGTTGAGGTATGCTGTGTGCACAGATTTGCCATCATCAATGGCACTGGTCACATTTTTAAAAAAATCCACAAGATTTAACAGACAGAAGCTGTCCTTGATGAAGCCAAATTGGGTAGGATCCGGAGTTTGGACGTCACCTATGTCTTTATTTATGAGGTCCATAATAATACGTTCCATTGCTTACAGATGAGGCTGGTCAGGCTTATGGGTCTGTAATTCCCTGGGTCTGTTTCTAGGCCACCTTTGTGGAGGGGAATAACTGTTGCTGTTCTCCATTCTGCAGGAACAGAGCCTGTGGTTAGACAATGACTGAAAAGGGTACATAATGGTGAAGCTAGTTCATGTTTTAGCCTATTTAGAAGACAGCCTGGGATGCCATTTGGTCTTGCAGAGGCTGTGATTTTTGCCTTAGACAAGGCTTTGATGACCTGTTCTTTAGATATTTAGGGTGGGGGGGGGGGGGGGTTAGGGCAAGGTTTGTAATAGATTTGCAGGGGATAGCAGGTAAAAGTTTTACCAAACCTATCTGCTAGCAGGTTTGCTATCTCTCTGGTATCAGTGTATGACACCAAAATAATTATACAGGCTAGCAAAAAGGTCTAACCAAGTAAGTACAACCAACTAAATAAAGTATAACTTACGGACTCAAACAAAAAAACACCAGATACAGAAAAATGCTGGAATTTTTTAAAAAGTACTGTGAGGAATTAACCAAATTCCTAATGAAGATGTTAAAAAGGCATTTTAGAAAAATATTTGGAGAATAATAATAAAATCAAACTGACACCTGTACTAAGGACCAGAAGATTATGGAGATCTGCTTCACTGTCTGGATTAAAATTTCAGATTAAAGTATAAACTTGGTAAAACTTCCAGAATGGATGGTATTATTCCAGTGATATATAAATGTCTGTCTCAGAATATCATAAAATTATTGCAAAATTGTTACAGTATGCTAGAGGATATTTGTCAAATAGCCAAAAATCACAAATATTCTTTAAGTATACCTATCTTACAACAGAATTTCCACATGTGGAAACATATATCATAGTTTTAGTTTTTAAAACAATTATGTATGGGGTGGATAATAAATATGATAGCCAGTGGAAGAAAACTCATGAAATAATATGCAAAACCTTACATGTTAATGATAGTATTTTAGATAGTAAAATTTGTAGATCCTAAAAAATATCTTAAAAGTAGCTATAAAAAATTTGATTCTAGCTATATTGTCAATAACTTGAAACATTTTTGAAACTATATGTTTAGCCATCCCTCTGTGATGAGATGGACATTTTTTCTTTCCCATTATTATTCACTTATAGGTTTAAATAGAGAATGAATTATGAAATTTTAATAAATTTAAGTTTTAAGGGAAAGCAATCTCATATATTGCTTTAATTACTTTGATGGAGATTTGGCCATATCTGCTGAAAATATTATGCATATATATATATATATTATTAGACTTGTCTAATTAGATTCTATTAAATGCAATTAACTAAATAATATTGGAAAATATTTTGCTTATGCATGTCCAAAGGTATTAAAACAAAATTTTCCATTATTATTTATTGTTTTAACAATTAAGAGTATTTTAAGTATTACAATTGTTTATCCAGATTATAGATGAATATACTTCACAATAATACTTAAGCCAGACCTAATTTTTGGAGTTCTTTAAATCAAAAATACATTTTCCTGGTAATGAAAATGGTTGTATTTGAGTTTTCATATTTGATTTTGAGATAGACTTTATCAGAGATACAACATATTCACTAAAACCTCTTTAAATACGACTAAAACATGTCACATGACCTTTTCAGCCAATTACATTCATATTCAATGTATTACACATAAAACTAGTATGTGCAAAAACTTTTTACTGAGAAACGTAAAAAAGTAAGATCTACACTGGCAGTTCAAACTAAATGCCAATTCCCTGCCCGATCTAAATACATTTTTGCCAATCCAGTCAGTGTTGAAATTATGGTCAGCTAAATTATGATAGTTATTTTTAGTTAATGTGTAGTGTATTTTATATACAATAGCATATAATATTTTTTGTTGTAGTTTGGTTCACAGTAATAGTAGTGTAGGTAGATATATTTTTTAAATTTATTTTAGAGATACAGTGCTTCATGGGTAGAGATTGTATTTGAGGTAAAGCTTCTTTAGCTTTTGTATTGGCAATTTGAATTTTTAGAGTAAGAGGAAGTGATGGTTCTCATTTATTCTGATGAAGTCTTTTGTTATTTGGGGATGAAAGCACTCAATAATCAGATTAATTAAAATATATTTTTTAATTTTAACAGTGGTGTTTTATGTAAAATTCAACTGTCCTCCTAGTATGTTACCTTGTTCCTTGGTAAAAAGATTATAAATACAGATAAACATACATTAAAAAAGTCTACCTCCTTCCCTTTAATTCACATTTTATATTTAAATGACCATTTAAACCAGGGAACTTCCTGGCATTTAATTTAAACTGCTTTTTAACTTTTTACATTCTAGAACGTCATTGACATCCCCCCATTCATTACTCTTCTTCTTCTTTCGGCTGTTCCCATTAGGGGTCACCACAGTGGATCATCTGTTTCCATTTATTCCTGTCATCTGCGTTTTGCTCTGTCACACCAACCACCTACATGTCCTCTCTCACCACATCCATAAACCTTATCTTAGGCCTTCCTCTTTTCCTGTTACCTGGCAGCATCATCCTTAGCATCTTTTTCCCAATATACTCTGCATCCCTCCTCAGTACATTTCCAAACCAACGTAATCTTGCCTCTCTGGCTTTGTCTCCAAACCTTCCAACCTGGGCTGACCCTCTGATATACTTATTCCTAATCCTGTCCACCCTTGTCACACCCAGTGCAAATCTTAACATCTTTAACTCTGCCATGTCCAGCTCTGACTCCTGCCTTTTTGTCAATGCCACTGTCTCCAACCCATATAACATAGCTGGCCTCACTACCCTCTTGTAGACCTTCCCTTTCACTCTTACTGGTACTCGTCTGTCACAAATCATTCCTGACACTCTTCTCCACCCACTCCATCCTGCCTGTACTCTCTTCTTCATCTCTCTTCCACACTCACCATTACTCTGAACTGTTGATCCCACGTATTTAAACTCATCCACCTTTGCCACCTCTACTCCCTGCATCTTCACTATTCCTCTGTCCTCCCTCTCATTCACGCACATATATTCTTTCTTAGTCCTGTTGACCTTCATTCTTCTTCTCTCTAGAGCATATTTCCACCTCTCCAGGGTCTCCTCCTCCTGTTCCCTACTATCATTACAGATCACAATGTCGTCTGCAAACATCATAGTCCATGGGGATACCTGTCTGATCACGTCTCTCAACCTGTCCATCACCATTGCAAATAAGAAAGGGCACAGAGCTGATACTTGATGTAATTCCACCTCCACCTTAAACGTATCCATCACTCCCAATGCAGACCTCACCGCTGTCACACTACCCTCGTACATATCCTATACCACCCTTACATACTTCCCTGACACTCCCAATGTCCTCATACAATAGCACAACTCCTCTCTAGGCACCCTGTCATATGCTTTCTCTAAGTCCACAAAAACACAATGCAACTCCTTCTGACCTTCTCTGCACTTCTCCATCAACACTTTCAAAGCAAACATCACATCTGTAGTGCTCTTTCCTAGCATGAAACCATACAGATGATCACTAATCATCACCTCCCTTCTTAACATAGCTTCCACTACTCTTTCCCTTAACTTCATGCTGTGACTGATCAATTTAATCCCTCTGTAGTTACTACAGCTCTGCACATCACCTTTATTTTTAAAAATTGGTACCAAAACACTTTTTCTCCATTTTTCAGTCATCCTCTCACTTTCCAAGATTTCTTTAAACAATCTAGTTAAAAACTCCACTACCATTTCACCTAAACACCTCTATGCTTCCACAGGTATGTCATCTGGACCAACAGCCTTTCCATTCTTCATGTTCTTCATAGCTATCCTTACTTCCTCCTTGCTTATCCACTGCACTTCATGATTCACTATCTGCACATCATCCAACCTTCTCTCCCTCTCATTCTCTTCATTCATCAGCCCCTCAAAGTACTCGTTCCGTCTGTTCAACACACTCTCCTCGCTTGTGAGTACATTTCCCTCATTATCTTTTATCACCCTTACCTGCTGCACATCTTTACTAGCTCGGTCCCTCTGTCTAGCAGGTCCTTTTCTCCCTCCTTAGTGTCCAACCTTTCATACAACTTTTCATACGCCTTATCCTTAGACTTTGCCACCTCTCTCTTTGCCATGCATCTCATCTCCTTATACTCCTGTCTAAATTCTTCATCTCTCTGACAATCCCACTTCTTCTTCACCAACCTCTTTCTCTGTATACTCTCCTGTACTTCCTCATTCCACCACCAGGTCTCCTTGTCCTCCTTCCTCTTTCCAGATATCACACCAACCACCTTTCTAGCCAGCTCCCTTACTAGCTCTGCTGTAGTTACCCAGTTATTCGGTAACACTTCACAGCCACCCACTGCCTGTCTTAACTCTTCCCTGAAGTCAATATCACAATTGCCCTTTTTCAATTTCCACCATTTGATCCTTGGTGCTGCCCTCACACTCCTCCTCCTCTTCTTGATCACCAATGTCATTCTATAAACCACCATCCTATCTCCATCAAATGATATTGGTCTTGATGGCATGTTATCACTGATCCTCATATCTTGTGGCACCCTCAGTACAGTGCCAGTTAGGTACATCATTAATCCGTCATCCAGGAATCTTGGAATTGTACATCATTTTTTTGTATGCGACTTCCTCTCCTCTGCAACTCTATCTTCACCAATCCCCAAAAGAGCAGGCTTATGTAAAAAATATCATGCAGCCAAGCAGTTTGAAGAAACAAAAAATGCAATTTAAGCAAATGCATAACCACAAACTATGATAAACAATAAACAATAAACATGCATTTTTTCATTTAAAAGTATAGTCATCTTACACAAAATAAGCTGATTATGCCTAAATACTGCTGTACAGTTCCAAGAATCCTTGATGATAGGTTAAACCATAATGGAGACCTTCCTGAGACCCAGGCTGTTGCAGACCCATAAGTCTGACCAGCATCACACACAAAACCGTGGAAAGACTTATCATTAAACCAATCAGTAAAGACATAGGGAACCACCAAACAGTGTTCCTGTCCAAAATTAGATTAATCAAGGGTACGTCATACTTACTCAGCCTGGTAAACTTTTTTGAAAAGGTTATCAAAGCAATAGATGAAGGTAAAGGGGTGCACACTGCATTCCTCAACCTGGACAAAGCTTTTGACACAACCCATTACTCAGACAAAGTAGAAAAGATAAATAAACTAGGAATATACCACTATGTCATCTGCTGGATTGTCAGCTAGTTCACAGACAGGATGCAGGAGATCAAAATAGGAGAAGCTACCTCAACAAGAGACCAATAACCAGTGGAGTCCCCCCCTCCCCTCATGGATCAGTGCTGAGACCTCTACTGTTTAGCATCTACTTCTCTGAAGTAAAAGCCAGCACCAAAGGTCTTTCCTTGACTAAGTTTTAGATGACTGCATGCTAGGAGCAGTCACTGAATCAATAAATTACTTAGCTATCCTTCAGGAAGGTTTGTCCCAAATTAATAACTGTTTCCAGAATCATGGACTGAAACTAATTGCGAAGAAATGTATTACCATATCCTTTGGGAAATTGTGTACCCTGGGAACATGCTGTATTAATAATATACCCCTAAAAGTTGTCCCAGTTGGTTGGGATTTGGGAACTTATGTGGCTAGCGACCTAACCTTTGGCCAACATATCCACTGTCATAAAAAAGTTCTTCTATACTGTGCAGAGTATTAACAAAGGGATTGTGCTTCGTCCTTGGGTCGTGAATTCTTCTTTTTTGGACTTTAGATCTAGAGATGTTACTGCACCCTTTAGTCAGCCCTCATTAGGCCAATGGGTTCATAGGTTCATAGGTAGGTACTAGGCTATCGGCCCAAGGGCCTACGTAAGCCTAGCCAACAAGGATCCCTGGCTTACACCACCCACAAAAGTTATTTTCCTGTGCCACTGTCAAGCTGGGGTGTATTTCCTATTTCCCATCCACTGAAGATTTTTCTTGAAGAGTGCTAATGAAGAAGTTTGCTTGACATAGATGAGTAGCCTGTTCCAGAGTATGGGAAGTCTCTGGGTCAGGAATCTATCCCTCCAGCATGTCCTGTTTATTGTGATGACAAGGCTTAGGTCCCTAAAGTGTGTAGCTCAGAGGGATTGGGATTTCTTTAGGTGTAGCATGTCCAACAGCTCTGGGTTTCACATAGCTTTATATGTTAGGCAGAGATCACCTCAGAGTAGGCGATATGCTACAGAGTAAAGCTGGAGTTTTTTGAGGCAGTCAGTGTAGGGCATTTGTTTGAGGCCAGTAATCCTCTTTGTGAGGTACTTCTCTGGCCTTTTCAGCTGCTGCAAATGTCTTGTGAGGTACATTCCAAAAGGGCATTGTACTCTATAATGGGTCTAATGAGTGTCGAGTAGAGGGGAACAATTACCTCTTTTTTTCCTGGATGAGAACCCTTTTATGATGAAGTGTGCCACGTAGAAGGACTTCCTGACTACTGTGGTGATGTGACTATCAAAGGAGAGACTACTGTCCACCTGGGTCCCAAGGTCTCTTATCAGGCATTCGGTGTTAAGTAGATTGCTGCCTATGTGGTAGTTCATGGGTACAGAATTTTTACCAAAGAGGATGACACTGCACTTTTTGGCATTTAGCTTGGGGCCATGGCTCTGAGACCCTTCTGTGGGATGTCCACATCATTTGGGGACTTGACTATGGCTCCTAGTTTGCAGTCATCTGCGACCTTCATTAGCCAGAGGCCTTCTGTGTTAGCCTGTACTTCAGAGAAGTAGATACCAAACAGGAGAAGTCCCAGGACAGAACCCTGTGGTACTCCACTTGTCACTGCTTTGAGGTCAGATTTGGAGTCTGCAACTTTTACAGTGTGGGTTCTGTCAATGAGCCAGTTGGCAACCCATCTTGTGATGTAAGGATTTATACCTAGTTTAGTGAGCTTAGCTATAATTCCAGAATGGGGGATGGTGTCGAATGCCTTGGTGAGGTCAAGATAGGCTGTGTGAATCACCTTACCCTCATCTACATCTTTGGTGACTGCCATAAAAAGAAGTCAATCAGGTTCAGAAGGCATGATCTGCGTTTCACAAACCCAAACTGGGTGGGATTTAGAGTTTGGAGGTTACCAATGTCTTTGTTTATGAGTTCCATGATGATACGTTCCATGGCCTTGCAGACCAGGTTCGTCAGGCTAATAGGTCGATAGTTCCCAGGATCAGAGGTGGCTCCCCCTTTGTGGAGTGGGATAACTGTTGCTGTGTGCCATTCAGTGGGCAGAATGCCTGATGTGAAGCTATTATTAAACATGGTGCTTAAGTGGGGAGCCAGTTCATTCTGAAGTTTGTGTAAAATGCAGCCTGGAATGTTGTCCGGTCCAATGGATGCTGTGTTTTTGGCTTTAGAGAGTGCAGCTTTTACCTGCGTAGTTGTGATCAAAGGGACTCTGCATTCTTCCTGTAATAGATATGGGCCCTTTAGGGGGTGAGAGGGGGGGTAAAGTTAGCATTGAACCTATCTGCCAGGATGTTGGCTATATCAGTTGGTTCTGTAATTTTCTTGCCTTTGTGTTCTAACTCAGAGCAGATCTGGGTGTTGCCATCTAGATTCTTGACATAGCTATAGAATGCTTTGTGGTTGTACTTGGAATTAGTGATGATTTTGTTTTTGTAGCTAGCTTTGGAGGATCTTATAAGGGATCTCAGCTTCCAACTGAGGCTGAGCAGGGAGCTCCTCCACTCATGGGATTTTACTCTCTTTTGCAACAGTTTCTTCCTTCTGTTGTACAGTTTGTTTATGGCAGGGGACCACCAGATTGGCTTCCTTTCTTTGGAGGATAGCGTCTTGGTTCTGTTTGGGATAGCATGATCCATACACTCGTGTAAGTGCTTATAGAGTGCATTTGTGTAGGATTCAGCATTTGTAACTGTATTGTCCATGTGCATGGGTGTCATGAAGTTCACCACTTCTGCCTTAAGAAGCATGAAGTTGGCTTTGGAGAATTTTTTTACTGTAGTTTCCTTAATAGGGGGTGGGGCGGGATGTGGATATCAAGGGTGATTAGCTTATGGTCAGATGGATCAACGAGGAGTTGATATCAGGTGTGGAACACCGGTCACTCATGTTGGTAATGACTAGGTCTAGGATATTGTTGCCTCTGGTGGGGATGTGGATAAGCTGATCCAGGGCATTGGAGTTTATGAATTCCAGGAATCATTAAGCTAAGGAGTTGGTACACATTGAAATCGCCCATTATTAGGGCATTTGGTTGAACCCTAATATTTTCCAGTATATCAAGAAAAGAGGAGTGGGAATCCTGGGGCATGGTGGAGGATCTGTAGCAAGCTACAATTTGGATTGCAGTTTTGCCCAGAGTTAGTTGCACTTGGATAACCTCAGATGCATTATGCTGAGCAAATGGAGGTGTGGATATCCTTAATGAATATAGACACACCTCCGCCTTTGGTGTTTCGGTCCAGATTACATGGCCGAAAAGTGTGGCATGAGTTATAGCCTGGTAGTGCAGGGGTGCTCTCTGAAGCCTTGAACCAGGTCTCAGTCACTGCACAGATATCGGTGTTCTCCATTTTAAGGAGTGCCTTGAGTGAGTGCATTTTGAGATTTAGACTTCTAGCATTGAGTAGCATTACCCTCAGTTTTTGCTTGCCTGTTCCTGTTATGGTGGTGAATTTGTTATTTGAACCTTGCCTAAAAAAGGCACTATAGGGGCAGCAAGAGCCTTAGCCAGTATCCAGAATCCCAGGGGCGACAGGTGCAGGTCATCTGTGGCAAAGCATTGTGGTCTGTCGCCATGTCATCCCAGACAGATACTGGATCCCCTTAGAATGACACCAGAAGCTAAGCCAATTGCTGAAATCAATCATTTTGTCCTTGTACTACAGTATCATTCTGGGTGATGGCAGAATGCTACTCAGGGCTAATGTCATACCTGCCTAGGCTACAAGATTGGAGAGCTGTTCCATGTCTCTTTTCATGTAGTCCAGGGAGGTACATCTCAGGTCATTCACACCAACATGGACAATGACAGAGTCATATTTGTACTTCTTGTGGAGTGACCTGAGTGCATGGGTTATGTGGCAGATCCTGGCACCCGATAGGCAGCTGACAGTAACCTTCTCCTTGTTTAGTCTGGTGAGTCAAACATCAGTGTGCCTGACTATAGAGTCACCTATGACTAGTGCGTTCGGTACGTACAAGCTTCAAAATACATTTAATGGAACTGTATTCATTTAAACCGGGATAGGTGTAAGTGTTAGTTAATACTTGCCACCATAATTCTCTAAGTTCTAACTCCACAGATACTGGCCTACCTTTAATATTAGCAGGTATTTGTTCAATAACAAGAAATAAAAATGAATGCTCAGGACATTCAATGATATGTTTTGCTAAAGTGTTGTTTACATCCTTCCTATTAATGCTATATACATGTTCACATATTGTCTTTTTAAAGTGCCTATCAGTTTAACCAATATAGAACTGGGGGCAATTTTGACACTGGGCTAAATATACTACACCAGTGGCATTACAATTATATTTGCCCTTAACTCTATATTTATTTCTACCTATGGAAAAACTATTAGTCACTTTAATATGTTTATACATTCTACAAGAACCACATTTGTACATGCCTCCATCCTTTTGTAAAGGGAGCAATACAGTCTCAACCAAATTTTTAAGGTTCCGTCCCCTTTTATGAACAAATTGAGGCATATCTGGTATCTTTTTTCTAATAAAGGTGCCCTCTTTCAACACCACCCAGTTCTTGTATAGAATACCCCGCACAATGTCAGCCTCAATACAAAAAGATGTAATAAAATACAATGAGGCATTAGATGTGTTACCTTCATTAGATATAGTATTCATATTAGAGGAATTCAAATTTGGACCGCCAAAAACACAGCATCCATGGGACAGGACAACAACCTAGGCTGCGTTTTACATGAACTTCAGAACAAATTGGCTCCCCACTTAAGCATCATGTTCAATAATAGCCTCGCATCAGGCTTTGTGCCCACTGAATGGCACAGAGCAACAGTTATCCCACTCCACAAAGGGGGAGTCACCACTGATCCTGGGAACTATCGACCTATTAGCCTGATGAGCTTGGTTTGCAAGGCCATGAAACGTATCATCATAGAACTCATAAACAAAGACATTGGTAACCTCCAAACTCTGGATCCCACCCAGTTTGGGTTTGTGAAAGGCAGATCATGCCTCCTGAACCTGATAGACTTCTATGAGGCAGTCACCAAAGCCGTAGATGAGGGTAAGGTGGTTCACACAGCCTATCATGTCCTCGCCAAGGCTTTCAACACCATCCCCCATTCTGGAATTATAGCTAAACTCACTAAACTAGGTATAAATCCCTATGGCACAAGATGGGTTGCCAACTGGCTCACTGACAGAACCCACACTGTAAAAGTTGCAGACTCCAAATCTGACCTCAAAGCAGTGACAAGTGGAGTACCACAGGGTTCCATCCTGGGACCTCTCCTGTTTGGTATCTACTTCTCTGAAATACAGGCTAACACAGAAGGCCTTTGGCTAATGTAGTTCACAGATGACTGCAAACTAGGAGCCATAGTCATGTCCTCAAATTTTGTGGACATCCTACAGAAGGGCCTCACTGAGACAGATGCCTGGTGTTAGAGCCATGGCCTCAAGCTCAATGCCAAAAAGTGCAGTGTCATCCCCTTTGGTAAAAACTCTGTACCCATGAACTACCACATGTACGATAAGAGACCTTGGGACCCAGGTGGACAGTAGTCTCTCTTTTGATAGTCAAATTGCCACAGTAGTCAGGAAGTCCTACTACATGGCACACCTCATCATAAATGGGTTCTCATCCAGGAAAAAAGAAGTCATTGTTCCACTCTACTCGACACTCATTAGACCCATTATAGAGTACAATGCCCCTTTTGGAATGTACCTCACAAGACATCTGCAGCAGCTGGAAATGCCACAGAAGCACCTCACAAAGTGGATTACTGGCCTCAAACAAATGCCCTACACTGACTGCCTCAAAAAACTCCCGCTTTACTCCGTAGCATATCGCCTACTCCGAGGTGATCTCTGCCTAACATATAAAGCTATGTCAAACCCAGGGCTGTTGGACATGCTACACCTAAAGAAATCCCAATCCCTCTGAGTTACATACTCTAGGGACCTAAACCTTGTCACCACAATAAACAGGACATGCTGGAGGGATAGATTCCTGTCCCACAGACTTCCCATACTCTGGAACAGGCTACCCATCTATGTCAAGCAAAGTTCTTCATTAGCACTCCAAGAAAAATCTTAATAAGTGGATGGGAAATAGGAAATACACCCTGGGAATCACTTCTGTGTCTCTGCTCGACAGGGGCAAAGGAAAATAACTTTCTTGGGTGGCATATGCCAGGGAACCTTGTTGGCTAGACTTACATAGGCCCTTGGGCTGATGGCCTAATACCTACCTATGAACCTATGAATCATTCTGTCCTTTCCATATAAAAACATGTAAACCATATATACCCATATCTATATCTATATCTATATATATATATATATATATATATATATATATATATATATATATATATTTATATATGGGGCTCCTTCACAAGCTTGATGTTTCAAAACTTCAAACTGCAAATGGTTGAGACCATAAGATCAAAGTTTTGAAACTCTGAAATTGTAATAGCCCCTGCACCCCCCACACCCCCTGCTAAATAAATAAATATATGAACTCTGAGATTGCACTACATTAAGAAAAATGGCAAATTACTCGCTGTATGGTGATTTTCATTCAAAACGTTCAAAGTTTTAAAACTTCTGTGTTATGGTCTCAGCCACTTACAGTTCGAAGTTTTGAAATTCCGAGCCTATGAAAAAAGACATATATATATATATATATATATATATATATATATATATATATATATATATATATATATACTCTGTTCCTATTTAGGGGTTCTTACAAAAAAAGTTAAAGGCAACCAAATCCGTAGTCTTGGCCTTTACTCCCCATTTCTGAACTGACTACCCAAGGACCACAGTCTTGCAGCTGGAGACTTAAACATGTTGAACTACTGCTTGTGCTTGAATTTATTGGTAAGTATCAGGCTAGCTGACCTCTCTTGGGCCACTTTAAGCATAGTCAAGTTCCTTTGGTGAGTATCAAACCCTGTGCCTCTTGTGTGTGAGGTAGGCATATTAATCATTATGTCAACCTTCCAATGACACTTGAACATGTGTTTGGGCAAAGTATGGCATGAGTGTGGAGAAGGTGGAGCTTCTGGAGCTTGCCTGAACATGCATTGAATTTGAGTAAGATAAGTGCATCAGTAGTTGTGGGAGGGAATGGGAGTTATGAGTTTAGATTAGGTTTAGGCAGCGACTGGGAGGGAAGTTTTAGGGTTAGGGAATTATCATGGAATTTAGGATTAAGGAGTAGCAGGAAAGTTTGATGGTAAGAGAATGTGAGGCAAGTTTTGGAGTTAGGGAGTGATTGCAGTATTTGGTTTTAGGGAGTAAGATGGTGTTTTGGGGTTAGAGAGTGATCAGGGAATTTAGGTTCATGGAGTTGGAAAAAAGTTTTAAGATTATAGTTAGTGACTGAGGATTCAGGCTATGGTTAGAGAACGAGGGGGATTTTTACAGTTAGAGTTACTGTTCTTGGGGGGGGGGGGTATGTCATTTTTTAGGGTAATGCTGTGGGAGGGCTCTGAACTTCAGTAGGATCAGGCTTGTGGTAGGTAGGGGACTTGCTATTTACAGCAAGTGACAGCAAGCAAGCATGAACACTTGTAATAGACGCCAGTGCTATATCAAACAAAAATAACAGGACATTTAACCAGATAACCTAGACTGCATGATCATTATCTTTATGATAACTTTAGCATGCTTTAGATTAAAACACATAGTTTCACTCACCTTGCTAGATAATGGGAACATTTGTTTTCAAAACTATAAGTCATTAAACAAGCCAATAAATTCTTCTGTAGTTTCTTAAAAACACAATGGTTACATTCATAGACTGTGATCCAAAGTAAAATTTAGGCATTGCTTTAGAGTCAGCAAATCATGTTTCTTAAATAACAGCGTATGTCCTTAGCTTGCTGCTCTGTACCTTAGGGAACAGAAAAATTGATGTAACTAAATGGCTTCCTGAAAGTAAGTACATAACAAATATATGTAATTTGTCATACAGTTTTACCCTTCTCAGGATGAGCATTGCTGTAAAGACAATGGTAAATTAAATGTATATTGATATTTTATTGCAGCCTTTCAAGCAGGATGACTTAGGAGAGCAGGAAAAAAGCCAAACTCCCTGAAGAACGCACGTTAAGACATAAGGAGAACATGCAAGATCTCATACAGTTGCCCTCCTGTCAGAGGTGAACCTTAGACCCATGAGGCAGAAACATAAGACAATAAGCCTCTGTCTTTCCATTGACAATCACAGGAGACATTGATTTACAGTTTTTCAAAAAAATTTAAGTCTATTTCTTGTGGTGGAATCTGAGCGTTTTACCCGTAAGTTTCAAATGCAATTTCTTGTCATTAAGAATATTTCATTATGACGCTTTGTGCAGTTGTAGATGAACAATTATAACACATTGTAAATATAGAACACTTGGTGAAGCAAACCAGCAGCTTTGTAATTAGCTAGACTGAAGTATGAAAATATATACAAGTCATAGTGAATGAGTGGTTTATCGTAAAATGTCAAATTTTATCAAGCCCAACTATTGCTAACTACCCAGACATCAAAATTAATTTATTCACAAAAAACTGAAAGTTAAGGAGTCTGATTAATTGATCACTTTCCATTATCTTTCATTGTAAATTTCCAAATGGTTTAATCATTTAATTTTTGTTGTTGCTCATAATATCGTGAAAAGTTCAAGGATGTTTCTAACTAGAAATATTAGACGAGAATATGTTTTAGTGTGCAATGCTATAGAGGTTTGTGCAAACAAGAATCTGTTTGGGCTTAACTACATTAGCTTTGTACAGTTGTTTAAAGTTAAATATGTTACTTATAACAATGCTGATGATTTTTTTCATATTTTCAGCAGGTACATTTCATTTTGTGCTAGGGTCATATTGTTATTTTTTTACTGCAATGTACGCCTTTGCATGCACTGAAGTTTAATGAAAAGCCACAATGGCATAACCCTTTTATGATGTCACAAATTACTTACATTTTAGATTTAGTTTCAATAACTTTTGTAATTGCAGCAGTTCTTTCACTGTCAGCAAATTATCATATCTTGGCAAATTCAGTGTATATGTGTATGGATCTAGGATGTTTGATCGAATGATCAAACGTCTGAATCCATAACCAGTGAACACACTTTAACGAAAGCGCTTTAACCGAAAAAAGCACTTTCGTTAAAGCGTGTCAATAAAAAAAAAAAAAAACACTACATTTATGTGTCCCCCACACCCACCTACTTTAATATTCTCCCTCCAAGACTGCACTACAGTGGGCAAAAGGGAAGTTTCCCTTATCCGCACCGTAGTACGGCCTTGGCAACAGGCATACTTACGTGAAAGTGTTTCTTCGGTGAAAAGCACTTTCGCGTAAGTATGCTCGCGCTTAATGGATTCGGATGTTTGATCATTCGATCAAAAGTCCTGGATCCATGTGTGTGTGTGTGTGTGTGTGTGTGTGTGTGTGTGTGTATATATATATATATATATATATATATATATATATATATATATATATATACATAGTTGTGCACACATACAAAACCCCATCATCATCAACCCTTTTTCCCCATTTCCTAGATGGGAAAGGGGTGTTGTGGCAACTGTTACCATCTTTCTCAATACAATGACACTCTCCTACCTTCTACAACAGTCAGGGCTGTCACAGGTCTTCTCTTACACAATCCGTACATGTCTTTCCTGGACTCCCTTGTTTTTTCTTCTCTACGTCCTATCTATCCCAAATCGTATTCACCATATTGTCTTCTGCTTTCCTGTACAGGTGGCTGAACCATAATAATCTGTTCTCTTTGACATTTTCTGCAAATAGAACTACTTCAGCTTTAGCTCAGATATCCTCATTTCTTCTTCTGTTCCACCCTAATAATTCCTACCACCCATCTCTGGCACTTCATCTCCAGCATCTCTAGCTTCCTTAACTGCTCTGCCTTCACTGTCCAGTACTGTTCATACCACTGTTTGTTCACCTTTATTTTCAGCTTCTTTGGCATTCAGTCATACACTACCCCTGACAGTCTGTGCCAGTTGGCTGCAGCTCCTCTGATTCTAGCTTTGGCCTCCTCATTCAGACTTCCTTTCTCCTCAAGCACCCTTCCCAGATACTTGAAGTTTTAATTAGTTCCATTATTTTCCCTTCCTTCTATCTCCATTGTAAGCATCTTCTGATTTCCCCTATTTGCTGCATTTACAGCTGTCTTATACGTACCCAATTTCATGCCATGTGACCTTCAGTTTTTGCATTCCCTTTTCCTATCATTCACTGAAGTTCTTGCTCAGAGCCTTCTGGTAAGTCAAATTGTCTATATTTTGTTGAACTGTCCTATTTGCTGACGTAGTCCATCATCAGTATGAACAGCAGTGTGTTCAGAGCTGAACCCTAATGCACACCCACTCCCACTGGGAATCCCTCTGTGAGTACAAACACTATACTTGAGTCATTGGGTCTTTGTATATAACCTGCACTGATTCTATCAATATTTCTGGCACTTTGAAAGATCATAGGACTGCCCAAATCAGTTTTCTTTGGACCTTGTCATATGCTTTTTCCAAATCTAGGAATGCCCAGCTGGACTCTTTCCTCATCTCTAGCTTCTTATCAGCTGTCTGTCTCAGTGCTTACATCAGGGCAGTTGTGCTGCATCCTAATCTGAATCCAAACTGCTCATCTCTCTTTTGACTTTCTACTACTCTATGTATTCATTTATCAGTCATTCTCTTTAGAACTTTCATACATGGTGACAGTAGTTTGATAACTCTATACTGCCTACATTTGTGAACGGGGTCTATATTAGAACACCAAACATTTGAAATGTCGAGTGCTCTAATATCGACCCATTTTCAGCAAATGCTGAAAATATCAAAGTAACAGGAAACCGAATTCTTTCCTATGGAAAGAATTTGGTTGCCTGTTTCTGTTGCTTCGGTATTTTCAGCACTCTGGTAGAAAGTTCGGGGTCGGGTTCAGGTAAGTGTGCGATTGTGTGGACGTGTGGGTTAGGGCAGGTTAGGTGAGTTAGGTTTAGGGCGCGGGTCACGTAAGTGTGCGATTGTGTGGACGTGTGGGTTAGGGTGGGTTAGGTGAGTTAGGGTTAGGGCATGGGTGAGGTAACTGTACAATAATGATGGACCTTAGGGTTAGGGTTTGGGTTAAGGTAAGTGGATAGTTAGTGGTGTATGTATAGTTTAGTGTAGGGTTAGGTGTAAGAATTTAGGTGTATGTGTGTGGATTGCTGTTTGTTTGGTGTGCTTGTGTTGTGTGTATGTATTTTGGAACAGCAAATTGTTTCCCTAGGAAAAAATTTGCTGTTCCGAATATTCGTGTTTTGTATTTTTGATTGCTAGGGTTCGATATTAGAACACTCGACATTTTGAATGTTTGGTGTTCTAATATAGACCCTTGTGAATGTGCCCTAAATTCTTGAACACTGGCATAAGTATTCTTATTCTTCAATCATCTGGTACACACCTTTCTCTCCATACTGTTAAGACTTTCCACAGGAGACATTTCTCTTATAACTCAGCCAACATCTTGATAATATCTGCCGTAACCGTATCTGAGCCTACTGCTATCCCTGGCTTCAGTTTTCCTTAGTACTGCTCTTACTTCTTCCACCCACTAGGTGGTAGCATGGTAATGTATTAAGTGTCTTAACGTTCCTCATCTCAGTTGTAATGTGGAGCTTAGGGACAGGAATAGTCACTTCTTCAATTAGCTTTGTGGTCCTATACTAATGCATTTTTCATTAATCTTTATTTTTCTCAAACTCAGATTTATTTCTGCAACAGGTTACTGATCAATTTATTTATTTTCTTTTTATTATGATAAATGGAATTTTTATCAATACAGGGTTTACAATAAGCCTGCCGTGGAGCACTGCTTATTTTGATATGATATTTGCAATCATATGCCCAAATGAGGAGATACTGAAATTTAAATTTTAGTAATGCTTTTGGATTTTAGATTGAGAAAGGTCTAATAATGAAACCATAGTCTGAGGGTACTTTCTGGTTATGAATAAAGGTGAAATAAATTGTTGACTCTTTCTGGCTTTGTTTTTTTTTTTTTTTTGGTCTGTGTTTATATATATAAAGCTATAAACATATAGATACATAAATGTGTCTATATATCTATAGCTATTTACATATAAAACAAAAAAGGAAAACTAGTAATATAGGAATGACTCCTCTTGATATCAGCAAATAAATTATTAAAATAAATGCTATTAAATCTTCTTATGTGAGGTCTGTATTAAAAATAACTTTACATTTTGATTGAAAATAAGAAAACAGGATTCAAGTTGGCATTTCTTGTTTAAACAAAGTTTTATTAAGTTAAAACACGAAATGAGGGGCTTCACCCTTGTCAGAGCTTCATCAAATAAGATCTCAGCAGCAAAAGATCGGGAGGAGCACTATTTCTCATTGACATCCTAGTTAATTCAAACTTCACCAAAATGAACCACTATCAATGCATGAAATACAATCATTACTGCTCTCAGTAACTCTAGAATTAAAAAATGCACATTAAGATGTATCAGCATGAAACCTGGTAAAACCGCAAAACTTCTTCATGAAGCATTAAGCTGGTTTTATGATAACTTTACTAGTAAATAACACCTTGGCAACTTTGATATGCCTTAGAACATGAGTTTATATAATAATGTAATCAACAACATTCAGTGCTTTGGATTAAGTCAACTTATAGCAATCCCTACTCATGAGGGCCCTTAAAAAGGTACAAAGAATAGTCTCTTTAGTATGTTAACAAAACAACCAAAAGCTACATAAATACAAGGACCACAGCTCATCTTCTGTCATGTGAAGCAGCATACCTCCAGCTTTGCATTTAAGACAGTAATATTAAGAATCTTTAACAAAATTTCACAGGACCTCATTTGACAAGAACTTTCATCTATCTGTTGACTGGACTTGCCTAAATGTGGTCAACATCTGTGAAAATATACTCAAAATGCTTGGCAGCATACTGCTGTCATGCCTGACAAATATGTTCTTCCAATATATCTCAGGATAATAAAATTCAACATTTAACTGGATAGAACAGATGACAAGAGGAGTCATGAGAGAAAGAGTCTCAATAAGGAAAACTTACAAGCAAAAACAATATTCAGCATCCTTGATGAAATGCAAAGAAGCAAGAAACGCATTCAAACTAGATGACCTAAAAAAAAAAAAACTATACTAAACTTCAAATTCAAAAAGAAGACAAACCAGCAGACCTCTGGAAAAGCATTTACAAATTACTAAGCAAAACAAAAGACAACAATGACGACTCTCTGGACCTACTAACCCACCAGCCTTTTCAGACTATTTTAAATGAATCATATAATAATAATAATAATAATAATAATAATAATAATAATACAACAGTTCACATTCAACCACCCAACCACAATTTTTTCTAGGACTTTACAGTTTATATTTAAATCAGCTAGAAGAAAACTAGTTAAAAAGCACTCTCTAAATAAAAAAGGTCATAGATCTCCTTCTATGAACAACCAATCACCAGCAGATCTCAAGTAAATATCTGATTTTGTTACATGCAAACTAACTCATAATACAGAGAGGCCTTCATAAAGAAAACTGGTGTAATATTTGAAAATAGTCAAAAAACATTCCATTATTCAAATGCTGAGAAAGTAATGAGGCTGAAAATGACAGACCAATCAGTGTACGAAGTCCTTTATTAAAGATTTTGGAATGCATTGTTCATACCTAATCAAAAGATTAGCTAGTACTAACACAGCACTTTCACACAAACCCAGCATGGCTGCTTCCCAATACAGAGTGCACAGATCATAAAAATTAAATTGGAATAGCTAGCCAAAACCTGTAACAAGGAAATACCTTTATAATCCTACTCCTACAGTTTATGAAGGCAACTGATGTAGATAATCATCGTGTTCTTTTTCACAGATTTCAAAAAGAGACTGTAACATCCTAGCAATAAAATGGTTTAAAAGCTAGCTCAAAACTCAAAGCTAAGTAGACATCTGATAAAATGTTACAAATCATTCATTCGCATTAAATATTGGAGACATAATTCACAGAGCCATAGCTGGCTCAACTTGTACCCATTGCCATACCCTGATCTACAACCATCACCTGTAATTTGAGAATAAAAAAAAAAGGTCTGTCCCACATTTGATTGGTGATTCTAACCTCAGGAACAAGTGTTAGATCCATCGATGCCCCTCAAGTCCAAAAAAAAAAAAAGCTCCATATATTTCTTCATTTAACACTGTAGCAAACCCCTTGTTACATTTGAAGGAAGTGGCTTGCAACAATGATACCATTTATACAGTATGTGAAGCACCAAAGCACTTCTGTCCTGCAGTCTTGACCACAAGAACCAGTATTCATTTCTTTTCAGACATTCAGAAATGCCATAATAGAAATTAATGCAGGAACTTCACTTCCAATCAATCTGCATTTCCCAATCAAGTCCTCGAACACCTTGTACCCAGGGTGACTGCCCCATTTGCCCCAGCATAGCTATTCCTATGTCAAGGTACAATACTGGCATCCTTTCTGTTCACAACTTTTACTAATGAAATGCGTCAGCACACTGGGGCCCAGTTGAAGCAGTATGCTCACCACTCAGTACTCATTCACACCACAAGCTAAATTCGCTTCCTGTATGACTTGTCCAGGTACAGCTGGAGAAAGTTGATATTGAATGGACAAAAATGTATCTGCACGGGGCAAGCTCCCCATACCCATCAGACTTACATATACCAACTACAGAGTCAAAAAAACCTGAAGAAGGGAGAAATCTTCCAAAACTGCTACCAGTGCACACTTAAATATTGTACCATGCAAGGCATTGAATCCATCCAGGTAGTACCTCATCCAATCTAAACTCAATGAGGTGTAGGGATAGTTTCTGAATAATGCTGGCAATCTGTTTTTACTAGGTAACTCTGAAAACATTCCCTTATTCCAAAGCACATAGTTTTTCACTGCTTGACTCTAAGACACTGAAAGTGTCTCTGTTATTTCAACTGAAAGTGTCCCTGTTATTTCAACTTCTAGATATGTTGCAAGAACCTTAACTTTCCCTGTAAATATACTTCACATTTCTCCAAGGTTTCAGAGCATTTATCTTATACAACAGTTATGATTTCCCTGTATCAGTTGCCCCACCTCATGATTTCCTTCATTTTATTTTTCGATAATTTCATAAGATTGAATAGTAACACAAGTACTTTATCTTCTGCTTTGAATTCTTTAAGATGATAATGTCTGATTGTCTCTGTTTTGCTTCGTTATCTTTCCATAAGTTATTTTACTACAGGCATTATAACTCTTAACCTAGCCAGTAGATCTGGAAAATGTTCTCTCACACTTTCAAAGAGGGTGGTTTCCTCCATTGTTTCTTTTGTTATATGTAGGAAGCCTTAGGGATGTCTACCATCTAACAATACAAATGATGTGAATCCAAATGAGGCTTAGAGAGAGGGTATGGTAGCAGTCAGTCCCAGTTTTCTCATGTAGTTCTACAGTCTTTCATAAGATAGACTTTAAATTGGGTAAGTGTTCACTAGTCCATATGTTTAAGGGTGGAATATAAGCTTTCTTTGTTGCACCACTTTAAAATCTTGACAAAGTTCATGCCTCACACTAGACATTAATCAGGTGTCTTGATCAGGAAGAACTTTATGGAAAATTCCTACCCCTGGAAAAGAGCATTAATAATTATCTTTATGGGTGAATTATAGACTAACAGCCCAGAAGGGACATTTTAATCCTAGACTATTAATAACTCAAGGTCAGAATCAAACCATGTACTTTCCTTAACCATTATGCCAAACCCACACTACTGGTACTCTTTGCAGAAGTACTACTTCAGGAAATATTGTTGCAGAATCAAGAATTCCTTGTTTATACTAATGACCCTTAATTTTATACGTGGATCCAAAATAGCCAATGGTCTATATTCAAAACGGACCTCAGCAACGGGGTTCTTAAATTATGGACTGGGTGCTGTCCTTTGACACTCTATATGGGCTGTACAAAAGTTCTCTGTGTCCTTCATAATAGCAACCAAATAAAATCTAGCCAGAGCTCTAATCTTTGTCTTTTGCATTCTTAAATGGCTACCAAAAAGGTGACTTTATGCTATCTTCATTATGAGAGTTCTAAATGATTTTGCAGTTAATAACAACCTCAGTGCCTTTGCTCTCTCTTTGGTTACCCTATATAGGTTCATATTTATAGGTTGTTGAGATGGGTGCCAGCCCAGCCAGTTAGAATTTTGTAAATAATTCTATGTTGTTATGAATAGTAATATGATTTGCATGCTTGCCTCAGAAATGTAAGAAAATTATATGTTCTGTACTGAGCTTCATGATTGTAACCACAGTGCACCCTGCTGGAAAACAGCAGAAATGTGTGTAAACTATATGCCTATGCAAATGTATGTTTTCATAGTAGACACTGGGACAGACAGAGTTAACTTGCAAACTCTGAGAAAATAAGTAAAAAGTTTTACAATTGTGTTTACCACAGCTAGAAGACAGAATGTCTGCAACTAGGAGGTTTTTCTATTGTCTGGAAACAGAGGTAATTACAGGTTTCAAATGTAAAAGGTGTTAAAGGTTTTGTTGTTTCCAGTTTCAGGCAAGTTTCTAAGAGATAAGTATTCTTGACACTGAGGTGTTATATTTTAGGTTCCTGTTGGCCTGGAAATTAAAATCAGAATTGACAAGAATGATGTAATCTGAGATGACCCAGAAGAAATCTTTGTGATTAACTTAAGAACTATCTCAGAGATAACGATACCAATGATGGTAGTAATTCCAACACCACCATTAATTGTGCTACTAGACCTAAAGAAGCGACAACACACCTACTAGTAAACTGGCCATTGCCTGTTTTTGTGAGGGAGAATTCGTACAGGCCACAGAGGACGCAGAGCCAAGAATGCAAACGGAAGAAGTTTGTGGATTAAATATTGAGGGTAATGACTTAGTAGTTAACTTATCCAATATCACACTGGATCCTGAAGTCATCAGCCTGTTAATTAAGGGGCTGAGTTTTATTCCAGCTGTTTTTTCTGATGTGAATGAATTCATGACGGATGTTAGGTTGTTCTGCAGGAACGTGTCCCTGAAATGTATTTTTGGAGAAAGTTCTACGAAAGAACAGCAGACCTATAAGAAATTGAGTTTATTTACTCCAGTTAATCCTCCTCAAGTAGAACTTTTTATGAAATTGTGTGAGGATGAGATAAACAAGGTGAGAGGTACAACAGATAAGGCTAAGAATTGTTTCTATAATTTAAACAGGAAAGAAAAAGAGGCTCTCCAACAGTTGAGAAGGACAGACAGCTTGGTGATCAAAACAGCAGATAAAGGTGGCTGCATAGTAGTGATGGATGCAGACTGGTATCGTAATAAAGTTTCACTGATGTTGGATGACAACATGACTTATCGCAAATTGAGTAAGAAAGAAGTAAATCAGAGAATTGAATGTATCAGAGGGCGCACCTATGATCTATTGATGGAAGGAAGGATCAGTCAAGATTTATATGAATTTTTTGAAACACCTCATCCTATGTTTCCCAGCATTGGTGGATTACCTAAGATACACAAAGACCTTTTGGACCCTCCCTTATGTCCCATTGTCTCTGGGAGAGGATGGATCACTGAAGCCATATCCATGTATGTTGAAAATGAACTAAAGAAAGCTTTGCCTTATGCTACCACTGTCTTAAAGGATACAGGCAGCTTCTTGAAAGACTTGTTCTCCACTGCTAAGTCTCTGGACGGTTTTGATAACCTTCTACTTGTAACTATGGACATAACCAGTCTCTTTACTGTGATCCCCCATGAGTATGGTCTGAGGGCCTTACATGATTTTCTGATTAGACATAATTTAACAACAGAACCTCTTTGTTCTCTGCTGGAATTAGTCCTTGAGAATAACATCTTTATGTATGGAGATACCTTTTATTTGCAAACCTGGGGTGTGGCCATGGGAACTCCATGTGCCAACAGTTATTCAAACTTGGTCTTGACTGAGTGGGAATTTAAAACAATCTTCAATGATGGAAATATCTGGAAGAATGAACGTGTCTATTATGGGCATTTTGTGGATGATGTTTTTTGTTTATGGAAAGGAGGCATTGACCAATTAGATCTTTTTGTCAGCTTTATTAACAACAGCACTGACTTCCTTGAGTTCAAAATGAAACACTCATCCTCAGTCATAGATTTCTTGGATGTCAAGTTACGTTTACATCCAATTCAAGGTCTCTCTACTGGGGTGCATAGGAAAGAGACCTGGCAAAAATCATTTCTTACACAGGCAGAGCATGCATCCAAGACATTTTTGACAACATCTTTGACAACCAAATATTAAGAGTCTCAAGACTATGTACTGATGAGGAGGAATTCTTGGAAGAGCAATCCAATATACGTAGATATTTGAAGGATAGGGCCTACCAGGAAAATAATTTCCCACCAATATCACAGGTGCAAGCCTATAGAAAGCAAAGAGGTCAACCTTATTACTCAGAGAGGTCTGAACAAGCTTCACGAAGGCAGTCTAATGACACAACACCTCAACAACTTAGATGTATGCTTACTTACAGTTCAGACAATCGACAGGTCTGTGAAGTGATCAGGAAATTCTGGCAGATTCTGAAAGCGGATGATAAAATAAAGAACATCATAGGAGAGAGACCTAGGTTTCTCTATAAGAATAAAAAGAATATCAAGAGATTACTATGCCATAAAGATGGCTTTAAACGTGGTGATCCACTATCAGACCGCAAGGGTACTTTTAAGTGCTGCAGATGCAAAGCTTGTTCTTACTTAGATACTAGTAATACTTTCCTCCACCCAGTATCTGGACGTAACTTTCATTTCGATGTTTATGCTGATTGTACCACTAGCCACATTATCTATTTGGCTACCTGTCGCAAGTGCCAAACTTTTTATCTTGGTAAAACTGACCACCGACTGAAGGAACGTATTCTACGACATGTCAGAGACATTGATCAGAAAGTTCCACATAATGCCTTAGCAGCACACGTATTGGTCCATCCTACACATAATTTCTTGTTTAAAGCTGTGGAAGTGGTCACCCAAAACATCAGGGAAGGAGATGTCCACAACAGGACAGAATTAAGAGAAATCTTTTGGATCAATAATTTTAGAGCCAATCGACCCCCAGGTCTTAACACAATAGTACCTCTCAGACCTGTTCTAAAATCTAGAAGAAACCTACCAAATATCAATACATGATTCCAGCATTTTAACATTGAACTACATTATAGGAGACAAATCTCCACTTTGAACATTTATTTTTGTCCTGTGCCTTTAAGAACACTAAAGACAATCAGCTACCAGCTCTTGATTGTGTTTCCTTTATAAACAGGAAGAGCTAACCACACTTTTATACGATCTGAAGAAGGCATCTGCCGAAAGCGCTCATCGTTTGGAAAATTTCATCTTTTCAGCTTTTTACGCTCTAGTGAAGTATATGTTTTTGTCAGCTTTGCTCACAAAACAACTATCAATTGTGCTGTTAACTGTGCTTTAACAACTTGAAGCCTTAAGTTGTGGATGTTAATCACTAGGCTAATTATTTCAGTGAAGTTTGCATTTGTCAGCTTCTCTTTTTAAGCTTTCAATAAATTGAGTTTTAACAGCCTGAAGTTTGAAACTGTGGATGACAACATCGTTTGGACAATTTCATCTTTTCAGCTTTTTACGCTCCAGTGAAGTATATGTTTTTGTCAGCTTTGCTCACAAAGCAGCTATCAATTGTGCTATCAATTGTGCTTTAACAACTTGAAGCCTAAATTTGTGGATGTTAATCACTAGGCTAATTATTTCAGTGAAGTTTGCATTTTGTCAGCTTCTCTTTTTAAGCTTTCAATAAATTGAGTTTTAACAGCCTGAAGTTTGAAGCTGTGGATGACAACAGTTTGGATACTCAACTATTTTCAGTTCATCACATTCTAGTGAAGTTTACATCCTGTCAGCTTCACTTTTTAAGCGATTAATAAATTGTGTTTTAACAGTCTGAAGCCTGAAGCTGTGGACGACACCTAAGGTCTTTTTTCTTTGTTCATTTGCCTACCCTCGGTGTCTTTAGTAGTGGTGAGGAGAATTTATTTCTTATCTCATAGAGAAGGTTAGTGCATTTTGTATCTTGTCTTGGACCTAGAAAGAACATCCATTCAGCACTTGTCTTGCTTTGTAATATATTTAGAACATAATATTTCTCTTAGAGAAAGATAGGAATACAGTAAGATTAGTTTGGAGGTTTTCTGTAGTCATGTGAGACTGTCCCACAATGTTGTTTTAAAGTATTTCCTGTGATTCTGAACTGTCACTGTGTTGAGTTATTGAGTATTGTCTTGTGCTTTTATTGTTTATTATTAAACATATTTAAACCTTTTATTTGTGGCTGGTTTTGTTAGAGATATTTAAGCTCTTAGGTACTTGCATATGTATTTGGTGATACTGTATAGGCCACTCGAATAGCCGTCAAGTCTTAGTCATATTTACCATTTGGATAATAGTAACATTATGCAATAAGACTGGGCATCCTTTGGTAAGGGCCTTTAGTAGCTGATGAGGGTGGTTTGTGACAGGTGGCACTACCGTATAGTCTGGGCAGAAGGAGGCATAGCTAGGAAACCTGTGCCAGCCTTCTCCAGGAGTGCTTGTGTGTTTGCATATCAATCAAATCTCAAAGTGTTTGTGTGTCAGCTACTTGGGCAGGGACACTAAGCACTGGTTGGACAGTGAGGGTTCTTGAGGTTTTGGCTTGACCACTCAGCTGAGATCTTAGCCCTGTAGCTGTGCCAGTGGGGAGTCTTATTGGGGATCTGGCGAGAGAAGGAGTAACCAGCCCCAGACTGATTGTGATCTCTGTGTACTCTTAAGGGAAATTGTACTTTACTGTGTGTGTATCTATCACCCTCCCAATGTGCATGTCCCTCACTGGTGTTAGTGTTGAGGATTGAGGCTCCTTGATTACTTGGCCAGTGCACGGGTGTCACAGTTGTTACTAGGCTAACAACCACAAGGGGTGTTACAAGCCTAGCGGCATGCCTCAAACCATTTGGGTCCCAAGCATTATGGGGGGCATGTTAGTAGGCAGGTAACTAAGGATTTGTAGGAGGGGGTGTTAGTTAGGATAATACTTTTCTTATTGATGGTCTCTGTCCATAAAGGACATGGAGGCCAGTCCAGGGATACATTTATAATTCTCCATTCAATTGTCAAGATTTCATTTGAGTAGGGTCAGGGATGAACTGTGTTTTACATGGAAGGAGAACCTATTCCATAATGCAGGGATTCTTTGGGACACATATCTGTCTCTCCAGCCTTTTCAGTTTATATCACTAGCAAAGTTCAGATACCTGTATATAGTGTTTCTGGTGCTTTTTGTTTTGCACATGTGCAGCAGATCCATCAGGGCTGGTTCTCATGAAGACCTGTATGTCAGACAAAGACCACCTCTCAGCTGTCTATAGGAAAATTAATACAAAGAATGCGCCTTTGAATTGTCCTGGTGAGCAACATTTGTTGGTGCACCAACTGTTGCAAATGGTTGGTTAAATACATGCCAAAGGGGGCATTATATTCAATAATAGTGCTGATAAGGGATGAGTAGAGTGGTACTATAACTTCCTTGGACTTGGATGCCATACCCTTTCCTAAAAGTTGGGTGACATAGAATCATTTTCTTATTATCTTAGCTATATGTTGGTCAAAGGCTATATTGCTGTCTACATATGTTCCCAGATCCCTTACTACTGGGCCAACTCTTAGTGGTGTTTTATAGAAAGAGTAATTAACTTCTGTTGACAGTTTCCCAAAGATCATCATAATGCATTTTTTCACACTGAGTTTTAGGCCGTAGCTTTGGCACCAGTCATTTGTCTGTGATAAACCCACTTGCAACATGTTTGTGTCTTGGGGGATTCTGTAATAGCTCCCAGTTTACAGTCTTCTATAAACCTGGTGAGCCAGAGGCCTTTGGCATTAGTCTTCACATGTGAGAAGAAAATTCCAACCAAGAGTGGCCCTAGCATGGAGCCCTGGGGTACTCTACTGGTGTCCAGTCTCTTGGTGGAAGTGGTCTCACAAATCCTGACTTCTTGGGTCCTATCTGTGAGCCAGCCAGCAATGCAGTGAGTTATGTAAGGCTTTATGTCTAGTTCAGCAAGTTAACAAAGCCTGAGTGCGGTAATGCATCAAATGCCTTAGCCAGGTCAAGATATGCAGTATGCACTGTTTTACCCTCATTCATTACCTTGGTAACTCTCTTAAAGAAGTCCATCAGGTTACGTAGGTATGACCTTCATTAACAAAGCAAAATTGGGATGTGACCAGTGTCTGTAGGTTGCCAACATCCTTGTTTATCATTTCCCTGATAATTTGTTCCATGGCTTTGCATATTAGGCAAATGACTGTTGTGGTCCTCCATTCACTTGGAAAGTAGTCTGTTTCAAGGCTATAGAAGAAGAGGGCTCAAGTGGTCCTGATAGGTCATAGTTTAGACTGTTCAGGAGGTAGCTGGAGAAGTTTTCAGGACCCATAGAGGTGATGGTCTTGGCTTTAGAGAGTGCTGTCAGCATGTGGTCCCTGCTGATAGATGGGGGAAGTATGTTGGAGGGGATTTCACCTGGTGGAGCTGGGGAGAGTGGGGGGTGAAGTCTGAGCTGCATTTATAAGCCAGGGGATTAGCTATGTGAGGTCGAAGGTCAGGCGAAGTGCTTCAGGGCCCAGGGAAAGACATGATTCCTCATTCTCTTTGGGTGAGACTTAGTATAGTAAAAAGATTGTGTCGTTTGAAGATATACAAACAGGGGAAACAGCTAACCCTGAAAAAAAATCAGTGAATCCAGTGCATTTCCCCCAAGTTGGGGCAACCACGCAAATACAATAGGAAAGGTAAAGGGAAGTACAACAACAGATAAGGAGAGTTATTGATTTTGTGGACTCTTGGGTATGTCTTCCTACGTATGATGAAGTGACTTTTTTTTAACAGACTTTTGAACAGTTACACAATGTTAATTTATCTAATTTGTGTTTGTCTGACAACATTAAAAATGTATTATTAAAAGGGGTGAAGTTTGTCCAAACTAAAATTCCATGTCTGGCAGATATAATACTGGATGTGAAACATTTCTGCTGGAAACTGTATTTAAAATTATTTTTTGGATAAAAAATGAATGTAACAAGATGCATAATGAATGTAATGATGATACTTTGCTAAATCTGACTATATATGACACATTTATTTTTAGAGTTAAAAATGAAGGGGAAAATGGTGTTGGGGAAGCGCAAACACAGGATTTTTTTAACAATGAACAGCATGAAGGGTTTTACACTGGTTATGGTCATGTATGTGTCCCTTAGTAGTAGTTTTATGCCACTGAAAAATTCTTTGGCTATCAATATGTTTGAAAGTACCTTGTGTAAAGAAGTTGAACATGAGTTTTATAGTTTTTTTGAGATCAGAAAAGAAGTACAATTTGACAAAAGACGAATGGACAGATTTACAAGAAGTACGTTCACAGCTGAATGAATATGTTTTTAAAGAGGCTGCTAAGGGTAGTAACTGGGTTATTATGACTAGGGAACAGTATGATGAAATGGTAAACCAATTGATAGGTGACAATGATAATTCTGTTGAACTTGTTAATAACTCAGTGAAAAATTAAATTCAGAGCTGTGTGAACTGTTAGAAAGGCTTGGTTATTTGGAAGGAAAGATGTAAAAAACTGCTTTTTAGTGAAACTCAGGATCCAAAATTCATGCTATCCCCAAAAATTATAAAAATTTCTCCAACACTCCCTCCCCAGGTAGACCCATAATATCAGGAATAGGCTCTTATTTAGAAAATGTGGGAACATTTTTGGATTTTCAGTTTGAAAAATACTTGTTAAAGGTTCCTTCCCATATTAAAAATACAGGTGAATTGTGTGAGAGCTTAAAATGTTAGAATGGCAGACGGATTATTTTTGGGCTATTGTCACCGTTAGTGTTTTGTACACTAATATCGAGACTAGATGGGGAATGGAAACAATGGGTAAGATAATGGGTGAGGGTCCCCGAACGCCTTACTTACTGTCCATATTGGAGTTTTGCCTCACCCATAATTACTTTAGATGGGAAAAAAGATCTTTTTACAAAAATGAGGGATAGCAAAGGGGACTTCATATGCCCCAACGTATGCCATCATTTGTATGGGGAAATTTGATAGGCAAGTTATGTATTGTAATGGGTACTTTTCAAACAATGTGGTATATTACAAAAGGTTTACTGATGATTTGATTTTTGTATGCAAAGGTGAACAGAGTAGATTTTTGAAATTTATTGATTACATTAACAATACTATTCATGGTCTAAGATTCACATACTGTTTCAATGTGGAAACAATGCCATTTTTGGATGTGGGATTGTGTGTAGGTAGTGACTCTAGGGTTCAATTTAGAACCTATAGAAAATCTACCTCTGTTAACAATTTCTTACATGCAGATAGTATGCATCCTCCCCATTTGATTACATCGTCACCCTATGGGGAATTTAAGAGAATTTACCACATTATATCAGATGTGATGTTGAGGGATGTATATTTGAATGAAGTTCAGAATAAATTGGCTGTAGGTGGTTACTCGGAACCCATTCTGTTGGAAGCTAGGAAGAGGGTTTTGAGAAATGATAAGAGGTTTTATGAAGAATAGTTTGGTGGATTTCGAGGAAGTTATGGGAAGGATGTGAGATTTAAGAATGAAGAGGACAAATTAGTTTTTGTGACTAAATTTTCTCCATTTTCAGGAATGGTGGAAAGGATAGTTAGGGAAATCTTAGTATATGGTATATAAGGACCTGACAATTGGCGTTTATTTTCTAAACACATCATATTCTCTTGCGGTAGATATAATAATCTAAAAGAGATGTTAAGTGGAGATGGGACAACATGCAGACAAGGTGGAAGAGTGGGGGCATATGCTTGTGGTAACTGTTCAATATGTACTAGGGCAAAACATTTAAATGGATGGAAGATCAATGGTAGGAATTACAGAGCCAGGGAACTCTTTTAATTGTAACTCCCTAGGGGTGATTTATATCATTGGGTGTGGATGCCAAAATATTAGATGGTATATTACACAAACCAAGAGAAAAGTGAAGGTTAGAATAATGGAACATTTGGGTGATATTAGATGATAAAATGTAAATAGTCCAGTAGCTAACCATTTTATTTCTGCACATGGAGGATCAGGGAACACATTGTTTTTAATGTATTGGCCCGACCAATTTTGGATAGAGGGGGATAGTTTTCGAGAGGAACTTAACAGATTAGAATGCAGGATGATTATTAATTATAGGACGCTTTATCCTAGGGGAATGAATTTGGACAGCAATTTAACTTTATAAATAAAGTTTATATATTTTGATAGACTTTGCATGATAAATATATACTGATTTGTGTGATAAAGAATGCAATTTAAATAAAAATATGTTTTTATAGTAGGATGCTATAAAGAGGTGTGTTTAGTTGATGGATGGGGCACTTTTGTTGTGTATAAATTGGATCAGTTTGTACTAATGAGCTATTCCTGAGAAGGTGATAAGCTGAGGTACCAGAATAAAGTTATGATATAGATCTGTGTGGTGAAACTAGATTTTATGTGTTTTTTTCTTATTTGATTTTTGTTTGGTGTTTGGAAGATTTGTTATGTTATTCTGATCAGTGTAAGTGGTACCATTCACCCCAGTTCAGCACACTACTGTGTGTTATCTCTAAGGTTCTGTATGTAGCCGACAAAGTCTTTCTGGTTGTCCTTAGCCTGCGAGGCTATCCTGAACTCATAGCTGGCATTGATGGACTTAATCAGACCTCTTAATTTCTAGTTTAGTTGTATAAGAGAGCAATTGTCTTTAAGGGAGTTGTTTTTACTTATTTTGGCCAAGAGTTTTCTTCTTTTATTACATACTCCATTTAGGTGAGGATTCCACCAGTGGGGTTTGTTTTTAGTGTTTATTTTGGGCTTATTTCTTGTAGATATGACAGCCTCTATGTAGCTATTCACATGTTTGTATAATGACTAAGTATATAATTCTGCATAGATAGCTGTGGTCTCGGAGTTGGGGAGAACATTAAATTTTGACTGTCATCTAATATGATGTAATTTTCTTTGCGTAGTTCCTAGATGTTACTGGTTTGCTGGATTTTCTGAGTAGATTTTACTTAAAATGAGTTAACTTTGTGATCTGACCTCACTAGTGAAGATGTGACATGTGTGTGGGTGGGTGTGCGTGTGTGTGTGTGTGTGTGGAGGGGGGGGCAATGCTCTCTGATGTTGTTGAGTACCAGATCCAGTATGCTTGATCCTCTGGTTGGAGTGTGCGCTATCTGTTCCAAGGTTTTGTGTTAATAAAGTCCAGGAACCATTGTGCCTATGAGTTTTAAGCAGTGTATGTTTCCTGGTGTATAGAGGGGTAATTATAGGGTGTTTGGTTGGATGGTGAACACCTCGAGTAGGTTTAGATAAGAGACTTAAGGGATATAAATGCTGACCTGTAGCTAGCCATGATGTGGTGAGGGACTTTAGCTATGATGAATTGCATGTGGATGAGCTCCATGGTATCATCCTGTTTAACCAACCTGGATGTATGTTTGTTATAGAAGACATCCTAAATCATGAGACCTTGATAGATTTAGGAGCTTTACTGATTCTGATGTCAAATGGCTTTTGTGTTAAGCTGTACAGAGCAATAAAAGAATCAGAAGGAAATGGAAATCGTCCCCATTGGCCTGCAAGATATAGGCTCCCCAGGAAGGAAGCAATCAACTTTGGGATAAGTATGGATAACATTTGAAAAGGAATGGAACTGAGTCATCTAAAGCATACAGGCAGTAGATGATGCTTTTATTAGCAATGATCTCCTCAGAAGGTGTAGCCTATTAGTATTTCCATTAGTTTTGTTAACAAGAGTAAATAAGCATTATCTCACTGGAAAAAGATTAAAGGATTCCAAACAGACAGGGTCATGCCATCTCGAAAAAAATGATTCTGTAATTCAACTGATCTTTGTAAAGTCTGTCCTACTAGATTTGTTTGCACTAGGGAACTCTGAATGCCTGGTCCTATGTTGTCCCTAGGCAACAACATTCCTATACTTGAAGACATTCTTACCTGGTCAACAAATAACATCACAAATGAAACCATTATCCTAGGGGAAGTTAACATTAACTGTCTTGATATTTCTACTCATGAACATTCCACCAGCATAAATCTATATAACTATATGCAACTAATAACCGATATAACCAGGCCCAGCAATAAAACAGACAGTGGCTCAGTTCTGGATTGGATACTCGTCTCTGTTCCTAACAAAATCTCCTACCTATATGCACTATCTAACAGTATTAGTGACCACTTACCAGTCTTTGTAACTCATAAGACCACCTCATTCCTAAGCACATACCAAGTTAAACAAACCAGAGATTTATCTCACCTCTCCCCCAACACCTTTAATGAAGTATCAACTGGACCCCACTCCGATATCTCCCTCTCAAGAATTAGAATTTTAAACAGTTTAGGCCCACCTCGCCTAAAAAGAATAAGAGCTAAACAAGCAATCTGTCTGCTAGGGATAAAGCTTGGAAAACCTGGCAAAAAATAAAAATCCTAATGACCTCATTCAATATAAATAATTATGTAACCAGGCAAAATGACTAGTGATTAAAAATAAAAAAAAACACTTACAAAGTCTTCAAGACCAACACAAACTAAACCTAAAGAAATTTTGGAGCACAATCAATTCCCTACTCCATCCAGGTACAAATAAAATTCTTGGCCAACTCCAGAAAAAACTCCAATTGAGATAGCCTCGCTCTTCAATTCATATTGTATTGACACCATAGCTAAGCTCACCACTATCTTCCCACTAATAGACCCCTGCCCACCTGAACCTCCCACTTTACACTCCTCAACTACTCCTCTATTCTCATTCTCACCTATATCAACTTCCACTACAAAATAACTCCTTCATAAAATTAAGCCTTTTACTAATGCACCAGACAATTTACCTGCTGAATTTCTACAACTATCTGCAAACTCCATTGCCTATCCTATCATCATACTCCTCAATAGATCTATTCAGGAGTCCAGTATACCAAACATATGGAAGAAAGCAGTTGTTGTTCCACTCCATAAAGGTGGCAACAACTCTGACATCTCTCAATTCCGACCCATCGCTATCCTCTCTCCCATCTCTAAAACATTAGAAAAATGTGTTCACACTCAACTTCTTAACCATCTTGTCCAAAACCAGATGCTTTCCCCCACACAGCACAGCTTCAGGTGAGGTCATAGTACCTGCAATGCTCTCATATCCTTTATGGATACAGTAAACAGGGCTCACAATGCCGGTTACATAGTCTCCTCACTGTTCCTAGATCTCTCTAAGGCCTTTGACATGGTTTCACATCCCCTTCTGCTCACAAAACTCACCAACTCTCACCCCCTACCTTAAACTGATTCACAGACTATCTCACCAATAGGCAGCAATCTACCAGATGGCAATACTTCTTTTCACTTTTTCTCAACACAACTACAAGCGTACCTCAAGGGTCTATACTAGGTTCCCTCCTTTTCAGTATATTCATTAACAACTTCCACACCACCCTTACCCATGGCACAGTCCTTCAATATGCGGGTGATTCTACAATCATCTGCACTACCAAATCTATATCTGAGTTACAAAATTTTACCCAAAATGATTTCACTTTAAACAAAACCTTGATGTCAAACAACCATCTCGCTCTAAATCCCAATAAAACTAAACTTCTAATATTCCTCCCAAAAAAACTAGCACGCTGAGCTAGAATTATTTTTCTGCCCAATCCCATAATAATACTCTCCTTGAAGTCATGCCAAGTACTAAACTGTTAGGGGTTATTACTGATAAAAATCTGACAGTCGACCTCCATATCCATAGAAAAAAAAAAAAAAAACACATACAAAAATTCACTGCTAAAAAAGCATCTCTACTATACGGTGCCCCAGTCCTCATCAATATCCAAACTGGACTCATGTTACAATACGATTGCCATATTTGTAACAAATTCAAAAAACTCAGCACACCACTGCTTATCTCTACATCAGCTAAACTGGCTCAAACTCCCACTACCTCTCTTATTCACAATTAACCACTGCACATAAACTCATATACAAACCTTCTACATGCCCTCTCTCTCCTCCTTACTGACTTACATACCACCCTAACAGATCACTAAGATACGAAAACACAATGATGCTGAAAGTTGAAAAATCAAACATCGTAGCAAGTCAAATGCTGTACTCTTTTACTGTCTCAAAACTATGGAATGCCCTCCCACCTTCTATCGGAACAATCAGTAATCCAGCTCTCTTTAAGAAGTCTTTCAGAACACACCTCTCTTCTCTCTGGCAATGTACTTGTGCCAAAGTAGTGCCTCCTAAAACCTAATTCACTACTATATCCCTCTACAATATCACTACTTAGGAGCTCTCTCTGACTTGCTGAAGTCAACTGCTTATGCCTACAAAACTCCAACAATTAACAATCAATACTGCTACCCTCCCTGACTAACTCCATCTTCAGTGATCCAATTATACACAATGTTGATTTGTAATATTTGTAAATAACTTGCACCATTGTGCTTATATTTACTTTCATGCATAGAGACTGTATATACACTGTTTATTGCACTTTCTTATTGTATAGACTATTAATGCATGTGGAGCTGTTCTCCCTGGGCCTCTACTGAAAATGGGCTTACCTTGGCCCAGTAGACTTTCCCAGTTAACAAATGCAATAAATAAATAAAGGCTGTGGCACTAGAAAGTTCACTATCTCACAGAAACGTTATGAGCAAAGTGTGGGAAAAGGAAAAAGAGATGTGTGTGTCAATCAGAGCAGAAGTCTTTACGTTGCCTAAATCTATATTGTGCTTGGACCATGAACACTGTATCATAGGTGAGTTGTGTTATAAAATGCTAAGGAAAAAACACATAGATAGACATGTTAAGAAGATGATATTGTTAGAAGGTATTTCATATCATGAAAAAAACTTGAAGTATGCAGGGATCTGTGCTTTACCACTCCAAATAGGGCAAAATACAATGCAGCACCATACACAAATAACAAGAGGTTTGAACTCACAAGTGTATTTAGGTCTAGATATCCTGATGAACTTGCGAGTGTGGTCACATGCAAGGTGGGTTACAGTTCGTATAAGTATAGCTCCGAAAGACTAAAGACAGGACAGACCACAACACAGGAAAGACAAATGGTGACTGTGTTCACTACATTAGTAGGAGATGATATCAAAAAATTCTCTGTGAGGGCTAATATAAATAAAGGCCACAAATGTCTGATTGAAATGCATTGTTTGCCACATCAAACAGTGATACGTGTGAGGGTATAATTATACTCCACACTATGGTTGGGTATCAGTTGCAGATTACTGCCTACATTGGTGCATGACATAAAAACAGGACCCATTACTGTAGAACCTTCTTCTGAGCTAAATAGAGTAAAAGGGGAGTCCTTCAATGATTTAGAAATAGAATCTCCTGTCATTGGTGAGTTATTTTAGACATCATGCAAAACAAAGCAATGAATGTGGAATTTAACTTACTGCCAAATGGGTAATCCTGTGGCAGGAAATCTATCCCACTGATAAAAAGGAAGTCTACTCATGTGAGGTTAATTGTGGTTTGACTACCTTATGCTGTCTCATAAAATCGATGAAATAAAACAATCAAACAAAGCATTATAAAATATTTTATTACCACAACCTTTCCAATGAATTCTGGATTGTAAAGGTGGAGCCCTAAGTTCGGCACACAGTAACCTTCTGATTTGGGAGGGTACAGTTTATCTGGATCAAGTGTCCTTTAGTGTATCTAAACTAACTTGTTGATTTCAGTATATAGCTGCAAATGGCCATGCATGATGCAATAAGCAGAGAAATCTGATTTAAGTACAAATGCACTTAACAAAAGTAACATTTTTGAGGAGCATCTAACCGAGTTAATATGTGCTACACCAGCTAAAGAATATTAGGAACAAATTAATGAGCAATGATTCAAAACCATGGTAAAGTATTTGACATTTAAAATGAAACCTGATAGGTGGCATCCTCAAACATAAAATAAAGGCAATTTATCAGTATTACAAAAAAACTGAGGTAGCTATGCAGATTTATGGTTATCTGCAATTACTGCAAACAGTTTATTCACAGCTATGTAGAGGTGCCATATCCCATCACCAAAATGCTAGAAAAGGCAGAACGCTGCGTATGGGGAAAGAGCAACAAAAATGCAAGCTTTAAAGGATATCTAGAATCAGGCTTCATGCCTTACTTATCACCAGGAGGACAATAATTTTACTTTGAGACAAGGAGTACTGGCAGGATCATCAGTGGTACGATATATCCAAAGCATAATTATGACCACTGTGCAGTAAGTCATGATTGGTACTAAAACACAGAGTAAGGTAGAGAAGTTATCTGATTATGAAAATAGCCTCTTTCTTACTGTACAAATATTGCTATGGTTCAATAATAATATTTATGGCAAAAAGATGATAGTGTAGACACATCTGCCATTCTCTTCTGGGTCGCCAGAGTATTGGGAACAGTAATGTGTTGAGCAGACAGACTGTATCCTATACCTTACCTCTCCTGCACGAACCTTTACAAAAGAAATATGTCCCCCCAAAAAAAATGTCAAATTGTGTAATGACTGGCAGACTTAAAAATGCATGGCTTTGCAGAGTCTGAAGAGCCCCGGGAAATTCCTCGGTGAGTCTCAGCACTGGATCGTGCCAGATGGCAAAAAGATATCAGCAGTATGAAGAAAATGGATGTAGGAACCTTCCCAAACTACAAGCAGATGGCTGCCACTTTAGCCAGGCAGGGCTTGTCATCATGGCTTCAGAGTAGTTTGGCATGAAAATAAACTATTCCTGCCTGCCAAGTTCAGGAATGGGCCATGAAATGATCAGTATTTGGAAATAGCGGCTGTATGAACTTTGCAGGACATTGTGAAATGTACAAAGTCAGGCTATGTTAGGCATAAATTCCTCACACGTTTGAAAAGTTAACAGCATGCTGAGCTCTAAAGGAAGAAGAATTATGCATACAGCATTAATCCTAGCTGCAGATCAGCTAGTACATCTAGTACATGGTCAATAAAAGGAACATACCAAATGAGAAATAACTTTGGTGATTTTCTGGTAAAAGAAGGTGCCTTAAAGGGAGAAACTTGGAACATCAGTCTAAGTGAAAACGATGTAGTTATTCCTCAGAAGGAACAGCAGTCTGTCTTGCACTTGAATAATGAAAACCCTGAACATGACTTTATAAAAAGTACAACAGCAGGATGAGACTAATGGAAAAGTTTATTGTTTCTTTCAACAGCCCAGTACAAGTAACATTTTCAAAATGACTTACAAAACAACCATGATCTTTAGGCCAGATGTAGTCAAAAAGACAGATTTCTGTCAAAAGATAGTATTTTAATAAGGAATGGTGAAACCTCACAAAGAGTTCTGTGGGCAGTTCTTTTAAGTCCTAGAAGAATTATGGTACTACAGCATGCATGTTATGAACCTATAACAGAATAAATTATGAAGCACTAGAACATGTATTTGAATTAATTTAACTATATAACCCAGACAGTCACAAGTCTGTTTTAAGGGCTGATGGGGGAACACTGTCTGGCTGAATTACTTGCGCATTGTCACAGAGTAGGTAAACAGAGGCTGACAGAATCAAACCATTGACTACAAGATGAAACTCATCAGTTGCTCTTGTACTTAATCCTTTGTGCTAAGCTTCAAGAGCTTGACAGACTTGTGTCTAGTGATGCTAACAAATGTGCAGGAATGTATACTATATTGCAAATTCCTGACTATTTCTCTTAGATATAGGACACCTAACCAAACAATGAAAACCAGAGTACCATGTCCTGATATCATTTTGACTGGACTGGCCCAGTAATTTGGTCTTCTTAAGGCTGTCAGTATTTTTGTTGCATATAATTTGACAAAGTGGATTTCTGTGCTTGACACTAATAATGCTATAGAAACAACAACAATGCTTTTACTCAGCCATGTGTTTAGCCAATGGAAACATTTCACAAGGGCAGAATTTGATAGGGACCTTGTTGCACTAATGTGATAATATAAAGTGTACGGAAAATATTCTGAGTCTAAAAAAAAAAAGAGTCTGTGTCTTAACACTCAGACTCTCCTGATGTGTTAGAGTGAGGAAACAAAACAATAGTCCATATACCTCAGCTCATCAGGAAAAGCCTGGGGCATTAAATTCTCACTGGTATTAATGGCTATCAATGGCACTCTGAGTAAATATACAGCTGTCCCATTCTTTGAAATGGTAAGTAGAAGGCAAATGATGTTGCCAATATATATTTTATGAATCAGAGAGCAAACAAGTATTGCACACCTCACCATTGCGCAACCTTATGTAACCTATTTAGAAAGCATTTAAAAAACTTTTATATCTACTAAAAGTAATTTGGAAATGAGTGTTAAGGCCAACTAGCCATACAATAATAAAAAGGTCAGTCCTAGAGAATAGGTGAGCAAGGTAGTCTATTTTAAACTGCAGCATGAAAAAAGGCCAAAAATTACTTCTTAGTAAGGAAAGGCCTTTTACAATCAAAGAAAATATTCCCTTTGGCATAGCAGACTGAAATAAGAGGAAAAGGCACTTGAGAAATTTCACCTAAATAGGTTTGTAATAATTGGATGTAGTTCTTTAATAATGACAAATGATTTACATCTACCTCAAAAAGTGAACAGGCAAAAAAAAAGAGACTCTGGACAACATTATCTGATAATGTAGTAGTATAATTTCATGGATCCCTATCAGCTGATCAAGTTTTCAGAAATTCAAAATTCATATCATCAAGATGATATGATTGAACTTCCAAAAACTCGAAGGTTTTGAATGGAGATCTGAGTAGAGTGAGGATCAGGAAATGTACTGTTTTGCTCAATGTGGTGGAATCTCAAAGTTGGTATATACAATTTGCAGGGGGTGTGGGGGGCAGATACAGACCTAGACAGACAGGCAGACACACACACACATACACACACACACACACACACACACACACACACACACACACACACACACACACACACACACACACACACACCTATTTGCAATTCAGAGGATCACAATTTCATGTATGGTGCAACTTTAGCATGTGGGGAAAAAAATGAAACACTCAAGAAAAATCCATACAAACATAGGGGGAAAAGTGACAGAAGGCACCCCAGTCAAGAGCTGACCTGGAGAAAAAAGTGATATAAGGCAACAGTAGTGACTGCTGCAGCAGATTCCCAATACTTAATATATGAATTTCCCCAGATCTTGCTTAACCATTATAGACAAAGCAGGACTGATAAAAGATGCCATGATATACTACTGTTTGCTCCATTAATTTGTACTCATCTCTGACGTTTATATTTTTATCATGTATGTGGTGCTGTTGTATTTTTGTATTTTGTATTTTTATGATTGCCATGTATGTGGAGCTTTACTCCCCAGGTCTCTGCTGAAAAAGTGCACCTGATTGCCCAGTCAGACCAACCCCGTAATGAAATATAAAATAAATAAAAAAAAATAATAAATAAATATCATCAGCTCAGGAGGACTTCTGACTCTGGCCAGTAGAGTAAATATAGTAATGTTGCATAAAATATGCAGAGTGAAGTGATAAGGGTTCATGGAGAATGACCTTCCATGGCCTATATAAAGAATATAACTCTGGTTGAAGGGGAGAAAGGGGACGACCCTCTTTTTCTATTAGAAGGGCACTTGAAATCATCCTAGCTTTTATGGAGCCTCTTATGGTGGGGAAAACACATGAAGTGATATACAGCTGTGCTAAGCATTTCATTTTGAAACCTTAGTACAGTGATAGACAATTATTTATTTATTTATTTATTTATTTTCAGTTTGATTACCGGGGAAGTCCACTGGGCCAAGAAGTGCCCATTTTTAGTGGAGGCCTGGGGAGAAAAGCTCCATAAGCAATACAATGAAATAAAGGTTACATAATGTTAAAGGTAAAATACAAGAGTAAAATTCATACAGTCAGGAAATACAAATACATAAAATGTGCATAATAAGACAGTGCAAATTCAGATTTTTTTTGTGGCAATACAGATATTTACAATATTTACATACTTGGAATCAAGTGAATGTCAGCTGAGTCTGGTTAAGCTTGAGGGTAGAGAGGAGCAGGAGTATGGAGAGCTCAGTGGAGAGAGATCCCTAGAATTTATATCAGGTGAAAGCAGGAACATTTCCATTTGGATGACAGGTATAAGAAAAGTTGGGTCTTGAAGGATTCAAAGTTGGGTATAGTCCTAAGAGAAGGATGGAGGGAGTTCCATTTTTTTACCTAGAGAGAAGGAGAGTAGAAGCTGGCCGGCGGGACGTTTGGGTTTGTGGATGGAGATTAGGTTTTGGTGTTCAGATCTCAGAGATCTGTTTGGGGTATATGGTGGAAGGATGTTTGTTAAGGCTGGGCATGAATCTGGGTAGAATATTAGTTTGTGAGCGGTGGTTAGTTGGAGATAGTCTAGGTGGTTAGGGAGTTCTAGCCAATTTAGAGATTGCAGGGTAAGGCAGTGGTGAGTTGAGGTTTTAGATTTAGTGGCGAATTTAGAGATCTTATTATAGCAATTTTCAAGTTTTGAGGTATTGGAAGTAGACCGATTGGTTAGAAGAGGGGCTCCATATAGTAGCGAGGGTAGAAGGTATGTAAACTGCTAGGGTGTGCTTAGAGGAGTAGGAAAGAAATTGGTTATTCCTGTAGAGCATACCTAACTTTTGGTGGGTTTTCTTTATGTTTTGTTGTATGTGGAGATCGAATTTTAGGTGTTCGTCTATGGTAATGCCAAAGAGTTTTGCAGAAGGGACCACTTCTATAGCAGTGTTGGTTATATCATGAATATCATGAAGAAGGCAGGATTTTTTGCAGGGTGTAAGCCCCCTGCACCCAATGACATGGAGGGGTCTGCCTTCACAACCCGGGAAAGGAAACGGAAATGGGTTTAAGGAATTCTGTGAAAAATTGCACCAGACTTCGTCAATGACTTATAACAGAAAAGAAAAACACTTTCATCTCACATCAGAAAATGAAGGAAGGTGGCATGCCTACATAGCTTAGATTTGCTGCTAGTCAAGCAATTTGGTTAATAAACAATTTCATTTGCTTGCATATCCAGCAGATGCAGAAACTTTCTTTCTTTTTAACCAAATTCATCTATTCATCGCATTGTTAATTTGTAGAATGAACTTAAATATATTAGTGTTAATATTAGTAACAAAGAAAAAAGATCACAATAGCACTTTCTATTATCATATACACACACATTATACATACGGTTTCCATTATAGCTCCTTTGTTTATTCTTGTGCATTAGATCATAACCGTATACTTTCAGTTCCTACCAATCTGCTTAGTGTAGTCATTTATTTGAGTACTATTTTGTATACTGTTCCCAAAATGCACTATTTATTCTAATGAAAATGATTTCTCCCATCTTTTAATAATCCTATCCTTAGGGCTTTTATTTACTTTACAGCATTCAGCAGTTTGTTTACATCATTTATTCTTTGATTTTCACTTTTTTGTAATTGCTTTTTGGCTGTAAGTACCCTTAAACTTAATACGTCCATATGAGGTCTCAACAATTTTAAACCTAGACACCAACTCAGTAACATCATGTTCTTTGTTAATATAATACGTAAATGGTTGATGTCTAAAGAACCAAGAAATAAACGCTGTTGTTTAAGAAGCCACCCAAACCCTGACACCACAGTGCTACACGCTGAACACCCCATCTACTGTGAGGGTGAGATGAAAGAAAACTCACTTGCCAACAGAATGTTTTGTAAAACGTGGACAAAGGAGAATGGCATGCACATGTCAGTCAAAGCAGGAGGTTTAAGATTGCCTAAATCTATTTTGGTGCTGGACCTGAGCATAGTCTCATGCATGAGCTCAGTTAGAAAATCTTAAAAAGAGAAATATCTATTCAGACATTTGTTAAGGAGTCAGAGTTGCTAAATAGGTGTTTGAAATCATAACAAATGTTAACGTATATAGGAATCTGTGTTTTAACCCTTTAAACAGCACCCTATCCAATGGTGAAAGATCTGACAGCTGTATCTAGGACTTGATATCCCTGGGATACTTGGTAGTGTGGTCACATGCAAGGAGGGGTCCTTTACTATAAATCAGACTCCCCAAGAAATAAAGTCAGAACAGAGCATAACAGAGGTATGACCAGTTGTGGCTAATTTCACTGCAGTAATTCTAAATGATATTAAGGAATAATCTGTAAGGACCAAAAATGTGTGATTGAACTGTACTATTCATCCCTAGGAAACATGTGGTTCATGAGCAGTTCAAATTATACTAAATCCTTGCATGGATATCAGCTGCACATCACTGCCTATCTTGGTGCCTAATATAATAACAGAATCATTTGTTCTAGAACCTTATTTTGAGCCAAGTATGATACAAACAATAGGAGAATTCTTCTATACTTTGCAATAAGCTGTTGTTGACATTGGTGAGTTACAAAAAATGTTATGCAAAATAATGAAATGAATCTGAAATGAGATTAATGCCAAATGGGTTCATGTTTTTTGCAGGAAATCTGTCCCATTGATAAAAAGGTCATATACTTATATAAAATTAATGGTGATTTGATAATCTTTTGCCCTCTCATGCACTGAGAACAAGATGGAACTTGGAAACAACTCAGCTTTCCCATATTTTCAGAATGAGTTTGACCCGGCTGTTCAGTCATGCAGGTGTGAGACAGGAAAAAGTAGATGGAGCAGTGCATGAAATGATTAATCATTTTTAAGAATTTGTTTGTAAGCGTTGCCTGCAACCCCAAGATAAATGGCCTTCATGTCATTTAAGTACCAGTTGTCATTAGTGAGCACCCATTACATGTACCTCAGTACAGAACTCCACTGGCATCTTATCAGCATGTCCAAGAAATTGCTGACACCATGAAGGAGAGGCAGGTAAACTGTGTATAACATTTCCATCTGATCCATTTTAAGGCTGACAGTTAAGTAAAGTACAGACTTGCATCACAGAAAACTATACTAGAGCCAGTATCTCACATACACTTTTCTTTTTCTTTCTCCTGTACTGAATGTAAATGTACAGAGCTTTTCAACTGCATGGGGGGGGGACTTAGATAATATCTTATTATTATTATTATTATTATTATTGTTATTATTATTATTATTATTATTATTATCGGTATTACCATCATTATCATTATTAATTTGCTGGTAGTATTTTTCATGCTACACATTAAGCTTACTAATCTTCTAATACAGTATTTTTTCTCAATAGGTACCAATCCTGCAATAATAATAGTAATTGTTGCTAATTTCTTAAATATATTAATTAAGTTATTACAAGCTTCATTCAAAAAAATCTTAAATAGGTTTCTGGGGACTTATGGTTGTTTTGTTTTAGTTTCTATTTTTGTATGTACTCACCTCTTCATTTCAGACCCAAGACACTTAACATATTTCTGGTCAGAATAAAACATAATGACCAGCATATCATAGGAGGAATAAAAACAACCATTCTACTGTCATACACATTAAAATGCAAAGTCTGTTAAAATCATGCAACTAACCCAGAAAGGACAGGATATTCAGATGAGAGAAATATCTTACATTAGCATGAAAATAAATTGCCAGTTATAAGGACTTCTGACAGCAGCTAAGACTGACTGACTCCAAAACACATATTCAAGTTGTTTTCCCTTTCCAGAGAAATATATAGTGCTAAAAATAGAAGCAATTGCTTCATCACATGACAATAACTTCAGTACATATAGGGTCACCTCACCAATGGCACATGGAGTGCAGCATATTTACTGCTACTAAAATTATCCACCTCTGTAATGCCGGTTTTAGGCATTGCCAAAGAGACAAACCTTCCAAAAGAGCAAAATCTACTCAGGATAAGCTGAAAGTTTTACTGCTCAAGGCTAGGAGTCTCAGCAAGAAACTACACTCCCTGGAAGCACACCTAACCCTGGAGAATGCTGACGTCTGTGCAGTTACTGAGACGAAGGTCAAAGCCATGGAAAGCACCCTGGTAGAGCAAGGCTATAATGCCTTTCACACACTCTGACCATGCTTTGCACATGAAATGACAAAAGGTGGAGGTGTATCCATCTACATAAAGGATAAGCATACCTCAAGACTGGTCAAACAATGTGACACACTTGAGATACTCTGTGTTCAACTATCCATAGGAAAATCACTTACCACATCCTTGCTAGCTACAAGTCCCCCATCATTAGCCAAGAAAACCATACCTCATGCATGAATTTACAAGAATATCTAACCATTCAGCCTAATACCTTACACATAGGTAATTTTAACTGTCCCTCCATTAACTGAGAAGCATACATGACCAGAAACATGCAGGTTCAAAAATTTCTAGACTTTGTCAATGCAAATGCCCTGGAGCAGCTAGTCTGCACCCCCACTAAAGGTACAAATATCCTAGACCTGATACTCACAAATATGGAAGAAGGTTGTACTTCTCCAAGTGTAATGTCCTCACTGGTTAGATCAAATCACAAAGCAGACAACCAGAACCCCCACCTAACCCAAAACATGTAAGAACTTTTCTAAGGTAAACTACCTCCTATTAAGTGATGGCATAGCTAATTCTGAAGTTCCCCACACCCAGAAAACACAGAAGCCTATGCAGAGGTATACACAAAAGCCCTGTATGACCATATAAACAACTGCATAGAAACAGCAGTACCAGATGGAAATAAGCCTAGAACAATCCGCCAGAACAAGCCATCCTGGTGGACCCCTGGTACAAATAGGTTGTACAACAAAAGAAAGAAAAATCCTGTCTAGAAGTAGGAAAGTGTGCACAACAGAGCAAAAACACCCTCATTAGTCTAAACAAGCAAATCATGGGAATAGTTAAATCTACAAAGTTAATTTTGAGGCAATAATAGTCTCCCAAGCTGCGGATAACCATAAGTCATTTTTCAGTTATGTCCACAATCTTAAAGGCAACACCCAACAATGTGTAGAGTTAATTGTAGATGGCATCAACTATATACAACCAGAAGATATAGCAAATCTGCTAGCTGATAAATTCAGCTCAAATTTCAGCTACCCATAACATCTGGTTATCTCCCCAAGAAATACACTCCACCATTCCTCTACCAGTTATCACCAAAGAACAGATTTTCACTGCGCTCTCTAAAGCTGAAAACATGGCTTTGATGAATCCTGATAATATCCCAGGATGCTTCTTTAATAGCTTGAAACAGGACCTATCAGACCCACAAGGATCTCTACTTAACTACAGCCTCCAGATCGGCTTTGTCACTGTGGAGTGGAGGAAAGCAACAGTTATCCCTCTGCATAAAGAATAATCATGAACCTGATAAATAATGACATAGGAAACCTCCAGACACTGGAGCCAACCCAGACTGGCTTTGTCAAGGGCCAGCCATGCCTTCTCAATGTGGTGGATTTCTTTGAGAAAGTGATTAGGGCCATGGCCTGGATAAGGCATTTGACACAATTCCCCATTCAAATATTACAGATAAACTCATAAAACTGGGCATAAACTGGGCATAAACACCTATGTCACCAGTTGCATAGCCAAATGGCTCATGGACAGGACACATTGTTAGAGTGAGAGATTCCAGACTTAGTAAGTTCAGTGCAAACTTCACCCCCCTCTCCCCCCCAAAGGAGAGATAACTATCCCAGCCGAGTGTAGCCTCCCGGACATCTCAAATGCGCAGGTGAAAGCTGCTCTCTCTAAAGCTAAAAACACAGCATCAATGGGACCGGATGGTGTCCCCGGCTGTGTGCTACACGAGCTAAATGAGGAATTAAACCCGCGCATAAGGCAGCTGTTTAATCTCAGCCTTATCACAGGATACGTGCCCAAGGAGTGGCGTACGGCAACTGTGGTCCCACTCCACAAAGGCGGCGCCTCTACGGACCCTGGTAATTACCGCCCCATAAGCTTAACAAGTCTAGTCTGCAAAGCTATGGAGAGGATCATAATGGAGCTCATAAACAAAGATATAGGGACTTGCAGACATTGGACCCGACCCAGTTTGGCTTTGTCAAGGGAAGATCATGCCTTTTGAACTTGGTCGACTTCTTCGAAACAGTCACCAAGGCCATTGATGAGGGAAAGGCAGTCCATACAGCCTACCTTGACCTTGCAAAGGCTTTCGACACAATACCCCACTCGGGTATTGTAGAAAAACTTACCAGCTTAAATGTAAACCCATATGTCACAAGATGGGTTGCAAACTGGCTTAAGGACAGAACCCACAGGGTTAGAGTTGCTGGCGCTGTGTCAGACTCCAAGCCGGTCACAAGTGGTGTCCCACAGGGCTCGGTCCTTGGTCCCTATTGTTTGGCATCTACTTCTCAGAAGTACAGGCCAACATGGGAGGACTTTGGCTGACAAAGTTTGCAGACGACTGCAAACTGGGCCATAGTGGAAAGTGCATCGGACACGGATATCCTTCAGAAGGGACTCACGGAAACAGATAGCTGGTGCCAGAGCCATGGCCTGAAGTTAAATGCCAAAAATGTATAGTCTTACCCTTCGGGAAAAACAAGGTAACCCCAAGCTACCATATAGGTGGCAATCCACTAAGCACAGAAGAGGTTATCAGGGACCTGGGGACCCAGGTTGACAGTGGCCTTTCTTTTGACACTCACGTTGCTAAAGTGGTTAGAAAGACCTTCTACATTGCCCACCTGATCATGAAGGATTCACATCCAGATCTAGTGAGGTCATTGTTCCCTGTACTCTTCACTTATCAGACCAATGATCGAGTACAATGCCCCATTCGGGATGTATCTCACCCGACATCTGCAGCAATTGGAGAGACCCCAAAAGTTCCTCACCAAAAGGATAAAGGGACTCCAAAATCTGTCATATGCTGCCAGATTGAAGAAACTCCAGCTCTATTCAGTCGCATACCGTCTGCTCAGAGGTGACATGTGCCTGACATACAAGGCCATGTCCAACCCGACATTAATGGACATGCTCCACCTCAAAAATCCAAATCCACCAAAACCACTAGAGCAAGTGACTTAAACCTTAGCACGGATATAAATAGGACGTGCTGGAGGGATAGATTTATCACGCAGAGACTCCCTATGCTGTGGAATAAAATCCCGGTCCATGTGAGGCAGAGCACCTCGCTGACTCTGTTCAAGAGAAATCTAGACCTGTGGATGGGAGATCGTAGGTTTACCCCGGAATCATCTCTGTGTCACTGCTGGACAGAGGCACAACAAACTAATGGGCACAGTATTTTTTCATATAAGGGGTGGCGTAAGCCACAAAAATTTGGGCTAGGCTTATAAATGCCTTAGGGCAGATAGCCTAGTATAAACCTATGAACCTATGAACCTATAAGAGGTCAGTTAGTATTGGTGTGTCACAAGGCTCAGTGCTAGTACCTCTTCTGTTCAGAATATATTTCTCTGAGGTCAAAGCTAATGTAGAAGGCCTTTGGCTGACCAGATTTCCAGATAACTGCAAGCTGGGGGCAGTCCTTGAATCCTCCAGTGATGTAGATATCCTTTAGAAGGGTCTGACTCAGATAAATGATTCATGCCAGAGCCATAGTCTAAAACTAAATACAATGAAATGCATAATCATACCCTTCAGAAAGTCCAATACCCCTGAAAATTACAACATTAGTAGCACAACCCTAAGAGTAGACTCAAAGGTGAGAGATCTAGGTACACATAGTAGCCTGAACTTTGACTACTATGTGTCCACAGTGGTGAGGAATTATTTCTACATGGCACAGCTTATAAGTAAAGGCATGGCATACAGTTCCAATGAAGTTACAGTCCTATTGTATTCAGCCTTCATAAGACCAATTATTGAGTACAATGCACATTTCAGCATATACTTGACCAGACACTTTGATCAGCTGGAATGGTATCAGAGGATCCATACAAAAAAAATACAGGATGTAAATAACATGTCCTATGCAGATCGACTAAAAGCCCTATCCCATTACACTGTCTCCTACCGACTAAGAAGGGGTAATCTATGCCTAACCTAAAAGGCACTCTCAAATCAAGCCCTGATGGAACTGTTACACATTCACAAGACAAACTGCACACAACAACTCAATCTAAGGATCTAAACCTGGGCTGTGACATGAACAAAACATACTGGAGAGTCAGCTATATGTCTCAGAGATTACCCCTTCTCTGGAACAGGCTTTGTATTCATGTAAACCAGACCTCTTCCTTGACCCTCTTCAAACGCAGTTTGGATCAATGGATGGGGGGGGGGATCATAAATTCACTCCTGGTGTGGTACCCATGTCTGTTATAGTCAGGAGTATTCTGTAAAATACTCAAAGGCATAGGCACAAACCTAAGCCTTCCTCTAACCCTCAGGGATTGAAAGTTGGGTAAAATTTGGGTAACAATGGCTAAGCTTGTAAGGGCTTTTGAGCCATTAGCCTGGTAATCTCCTGTGAATCTATGAAACTGTAAGAACTACATGCTACACACTGAGAAAAGTCAACCCTCCAAGAAGGAAAGAACTTCAAAATATAATATTCCTAAGTAGCTGTTTATCAAATTGTTTCTATTTTTAACTTTGCAACAGAGAGGGAGATAGTCTATAGTAGAGAAAGAAATAAGGTTGTTTCAGATCATTCAGCCAAACTGTATCTGCCTTAGAAAGAAAAACAACACAGGAATATTATTGCTATTATTATTTTATTTTTTACTGAGTTCCTATAAACAGAGAGTGGGCATTGCCTTATGCAAACACTTTCCCCTAAAACAGAAAACAGACTTCTTTACCCTAACAGTACCTCACAAGTGCAAGAATTCAGGATAAAGCCAAACATAGTGGGGGTAAAGACCCAAAAACATAGACAATTTTTAAATATTGCTCCTATAAAGTTAGAAAGTTTATAGAACAAGATGTGTTGCATTAGCATGCATTTTCTGATAGGTATGAAGTCTGAAATTCAAATGCCTGTCATTATTTATTTGTTGATTTGTCAGAAAACCACAATTGTTTTAAGGAGCAGACTAAAAATATGTTCAGAAACCCGGAACTACTGCTAAAATCTGGACAGTTGTGAGGTAAGACATTAAGTTGCACTTTCACTTGTTGCCAACCCAAGAAAGTAGAAAACAGATTTCTAGACTGATTGCAAGTTAAAATGGTTGAACTTTCCAAGGCTGGACACTGAATCCATGCACAAGCAAAACTGGCTTTAACTGTACATCAGTTTTGCTCATAGATAAATACTAGACTATTAGAATGTGGACTGTTGCAAGGCTAGCTAATAACCAGACATCAAAATCCAACCCAGTACTTTGTATGTGTGAGGTAAAGACCTTAAAACATTATGCCAAACCTGTACCCAATATAAGCACTTGAAGCGGGAACAATGCCTTCAGATATTTTATCTTCCAGCACTAAAGGCAAGAATGTTACCTGTTGAACCACAGACACAATATAATGTGGAACAGAACCTGTGGCCTTCTAATCTTAATGCAATTTCTGATAAAAAAATGTATTCAACATTTGTTTACCGGGAAAGTCCGACTTGGAACAAAGCCAATTTTCAGCAGAGGCCCAAGGAGAAACACTCCAGATGCATGTCTTTGTAACATGAGAGGAAACCACAGGCCCAGAGAAATCCCACACAAACAGAGGGTGGACATGCAGACTCCATACAGAAGGCACTCCAGCCAAGAATTGAACTGGAGAACCTCTTTCTGTGAGGCAACAACTCTACTGCTGCACCACTGTGCTGTCTATTTCATTAATATAGTTTAAATGTCAAACATATGGGCAAATGTAAATAGCATAATAAATTCTGTTTTATACAAAAGTACCACAATGCATACTATTTGTATTTAATTCTAGTTTATTACTGAACATACAATACTAACTATAGAAAGACAGCAAAGAAATATGCAAGTCAAACTTATTTTTCTCAGCCAATTTGTTAGCATTTTGTCACTGCCTATACTTCTCAACCTTTTAACACAAGAAATCTGGACAAAACCAAAAATAATGAATTAATAAAATCCTAAAAATAGGGACAGATTTTAAATATTGCTCTTATGAGCTGTTTTGTATTATCCTGCATTTTCTGAAACGAAAATGTCTTTCAATATTTAGTGGCATTAATCCTTAAACGATTTGCCAGAAAACCACACATTTTTATAAGGAACACATCAAAAACTTGAATAAAAACCTGAACATTCTTGTGAAAATCTGGACAGGTGAGAGGTATGTCACTGTCCCATGGGACTAGGGCCATAACTGTTGCTAATGTACTTCACCATTACATTCCTAACTATTTCTCCAACCCATTTGTATTTAGTATAACAATATGTGCACTGTAGCACTGTCCTTACTCAGATTAAATATCATAGCTGGTATAACTAAATAAGAAAGTACATTTGACATTGTGTAGATAATTATATATTCATACTTAGATTATCGATTATTGCAGTGCAAGGCTGCAGGGGAAGCTGGAGTGACTACCAACATTTAGTAAGCACATGGGTGAATGGGGTGCCACTCTTTTTAGGATATATGCACAGACACACATAAACACACACACACACATGCGTGCACAAACAAGTGAGTCTGTGCTCTCTCACGCACACAGATTCTAATGCATGCACATGTAAACACACACGCATGCACATAAACGCTTGAGCACACATGAACAAACACAAACATAAATGCATACATACATGAAAAAAGACACAAACACATGCACACGAAAACAAAAATGTGAGTATGCACTCACAAACACGCACACTTGAGTACATGCTTATACACATACATGCACACACACACAAACACAAACTCACAAATGCATGAAACTATGCATGCACATAAATACACACACACACACACACACACACACACACACACACACACACACACACACTAATCCATGCACACATACACACTCATACACACATACATTTGCATGCACATTTACACATACACTTGAGCACGTGCGGATACACACACAAACACACATAAATGCATGCACACATGAACAAAGACACAAATATATGCACACAGACACACATATGCAGTCACGCGTTCCTGCACATAAACACATACATATATAAAAACATACACACATGAACGAAGACCAAATATATGCACACACACATACACACACATATGCACATACACTACAAACAGATGCACTGAATGATTTAAATGATCCATGGACTCAGTGACTGCATTTATAGAACTAAATACTTTTTGAGGCAAATGACAGTTCCTGTGTACACTTTCATGATAACATTACTCAATACTATGGGTGCAATCACATATTGGATATGGGTTATGTCACAACCTAGTTCAGCTGCAAAAATGTAAGGAAAAAAAGTTTTGCATTAATCAATACAAACAAAAGACCTATTAAACTTTGATACACTGTGCTGTTGAATTAAAACTGCATGCCCTAAACTGTGAGCTTGGTGCAAATTTGGATGAAGCTGAAAGAGATTTATTTATCATTGGCTTTTGGAGTGAATCTTGTGAGAAGAAACTGCATTCTGATTAGATTTTAAAGTTGCTAAAGGCATTAAAGGCTGCAATAAGCATGGGGACAGCAGACAAAAATATATGTAATAGTTGAGAAAGCATAAGATACCTGTTAGTGCAGCAGATAGAGTAGAAATACAGGCAAATCCTTCAAAAAAGCAAAAACAAAAATTACTGCTGTTAACAGTAGAAATAATTTCCTGAAAGTCTGTAAGTATGCAGTTTTACCATTTGGTAAATGTTAACTTCATGAGCACCGTCTGGCTGACTCCAGTATTGTGAAATCACAAGCTCTCTTATGCTTTTTTATGTATAATGGCTTTATTATGACATCAGAATTTGAGTAAGTCAGTTCCCAGCCTTACAGGCATTTTGCTGCTCTTTTTTTGTGCAACCATGGAGATAATAAGCAAAAATAAGAGGGCCTTACAGATTTTCCTATAGATGTTCACAGTTTAGGCAGGTATGTGTTACAATGAGTCTGAATTTTTTATTTTATTTATTTTTGCATTTAGTGGTAGTGCATTGATCATAGTTGGCTAATTTTAGGTTTTTCTTTTCAGGTGAAAATCAGGAATAAAAACATGTGTTTTTAGGGATTTTGGGAGAGATTACCAGAGTTTGTGCACGGGTGAAGAAAGTGCATGGTTAGTGTAATGGTGTTTTAGTTTTGGAGACAACAGGCTGGAAGTAGTGCATAACTGATTTCTGAGGTTGTATGCAGAGGCTTCTGCAGTTAATTTCATCGTCAAAGTGAGAATGTCTCAAGACTTAGGAGTTTGCAGAGTAGTGATATAAGTAAGAGGTCTGCTGTCATTTTGATTGGAAGAGAGTTTGCTTTGGAAAAACTCAGGCAGTGGTATTCTTCAAGGGAGAATCTAGTGTTGAAAAAAATTATTTTATTGAATATGGTCTGGATAGTGACTGTGCTTTTCCTGCATGCAGCAATTAGAATGGGTGGGCCTGAAGTTGAGTTAGGAGGCCTCCCTTAATTTGCTGGGAAGGTTAGCTAAGAGGAAATCTTTCTGGCCCACAATAAAAGAAAGTTAAGTTTAATTGATGTTTTTTTCTATGTGTTCATGACAGTTATGTTTAATCTGGCCAAATCCCAAGGTAATTAAAGCAGGTTATAGTTTCTAATAGTAAGCAATTTAATTATTTAATACAGAGAGACTTAGAAGATTTGGCTAGCATTTCACAAGTCATGAAAAACATGGTTTTAGTTTTAGATAGGCTTAGCATTAATTTGCATTGGATTAGCTGATTAAGGAAAGGTAGGCCACTTTGGAGATGAGTTTGGTTTTGAAAGTGCGGGTGACTAGATATGAAAGTAGCAACATTGTTTGCATATAACATCAGTGGTACATGGGGAGGTCATAGGGAAGTTTGTTGGCAAAAAATGGAGAATAGCAAAGGTCTAGAATGGATCTCTGAGGAGGCTTTTTGTGCAGTGGAATGGTGCCAGAAATGGAAGAGCACATTTTGACCCTAGAGAGTCTGTCAAATTCAAAGCCTTTGAACCACGCTGAGACTTCTTCACATATGCCAGTTTCCATCAGTATGTGGTGGAGTAAGGTGTGGTCTTTGAACTAAAAATACTAATAATGTTTATGAGGACTGCACCTGTAAGGTCGCCTTTGCACATGTTAATTAGGGCCCATACTGCAGTCATGGTGTTTTGTCTTGGCCAGAATCAATGTTATTTTTTGAACAGGAGGTGGTATTGTTGCATGAATAGAGAAATTTGACTGTAGATATTTTGTTTCTAGAATTTTGCCTGGGGCACGCAGAATAGAGGTAGGCTGGAAGTGAAAGGAATTTTCTAGTTTCTGTTATTATGGAAGAGTTTTAATTAAGGTAGCTTACCAGATGTGAGGCATTATATTTTAGATAGGCAGAGGATGTAAGTGTGAGTGAAGGTAAGGGTAAATAATTAAATATTCGCAGAGATGAATGAAAAAAGGGAATGCAGTTATCAGAACTGGGTGAGGCAGAGGAATTTCGTTTAGATGGGATTCATTGTCATTAGATCTTATTTTTTTTAGGTAGAAGGGAGGTATGAATGGAGTTCTCCAGATTGGTGATAGGGATTATGGTGAAACTTCTGTTGATATGAATTATCGTGAAATTTCTTGTAGTAAGTCCATACTGTATTAACTGTGGAGAGGACAAATGCCACAGTTGTGGAAACTAGGAAAAAAAAAGAACATGCTCTAGTAAAGTGCTGTTATAAGACATTAAAAATTGACATGCTTCTGTCAAAAATATTAAATACATATATGGAAAGAAGAAAAAAGTAGGGGAGGATAAAACTGAATTAACAATGTATGAAATAAGTAATTAAATCAAAAAATTATCAGAACATGAAAGAAGCCCATAAGGGAGAACAGACTTTCTCCAACATGGTATTCATGTTTGAGGAGAGTCCCATAAAAAGACGTCTGCAGTTTCACAACATATGAAATCAAAGTGAAGCTCAAATAGAAAAAAAGCAAAAGAACGGTGTATTGACAACCTCTCTAAATGTGCCTAAAATGCTATGGCTAGTGAATTAGAGAGAAATACTACCACTACCGAAAATAATAATAAAAAGGGGGGGGCAACAGCAAGTATTAGACGGATGTGTGTGTGTGTGCGCGCGCACGTGCATGTGTATGTGTGTTTGTAGACATTATTAAATATTTACATAATTTATATTTTGGATGTAAAATACTTCCTCAAAATTACAATTGCATATCCTGTGCCAACTTTGAAATATTCAGGAGTTTTTTAAAGCCTGAAATAGCTACTATAAATATAAATGCAGATTAGAGGTTCAAGCATTTTTTTCACTTGATGGCAGAGTTTTTTCATTGACTTTGTTCATACTGTGGTTCCTTTGTATCAGTTTTAAGATTCTGATATTTCTTAGCTGAATTTGGCTGCTATTTGCTGCTCTATTCTGCATATGATATCTACCATGTGTCAGTTGTTTTGGTTCTAAATCTAGTGGAAGAAACCTGGACTCAGGTGGTTTTCTTGCACAAAATCATTAGTACTTCATTGGTATTCTGAAGTAGAGAAAACAACTTAATAATGAAAAACTGAACCAAACTGAAGAAAGATTTCACCGGGTTCCAGCAGATCATACACCCTCAATGTCAAGAACAGAGCAGTAGTCAGTCTAAATCACCTAGTCCATCCAACAGACATTTCTGCAGCTCCTTCCTCGTTCTTAGAGGTTTTCTTTTGCTTTTTCATATTGTTCATGAACACAATAGCTACTCTTCTATGATGACTGTGTGACTGTGTGCCATTACTGAGTGACATGGTTGTGTGACTGTGTGACATGACTGTGTGACATGACTGTGTCACTGTATCACTGTTTGACTGTTGTGCGACATAACTGTCTTACATTATTGTATCACTGTTGTGTGACATGACTGTGTGACTTTGTGACATGACTATGTGTCACTATGTGACTGTTGTGTGACATGACTGTGTGACTGTGTGACATAATTGTGACTGTGTCACTGTGTGACTGTGTGACATCACTGTGTCACTGTGCCAGTGTTGTGTGACATGACTGCTTGACTATCACTGTGTGACATGACTGTGTGATTGTGTGACATGACTGTGTGACTGTTGCGTGACATGACTGTGTGACTGTCACTTTGTGATGTGACTGTGTGACATGACTGTGTGACTGTTGTGTGACATGACTGTGTAACTGTGCGACATAATTGTGACTGTCACTGTGTGACTGTTGTGTGACATCACTGTGTCACTGTGCCAGTGTTGTGTGACATGACTGCTTGACTATCACTGTGTGACATGACTGTGTGATTGTGTGACATGACTGTGTGACTGTTGCGTGACATGACTGTGTGGCTGTCACTGTGTGACATGACTGTGTGACTGTGTATCATGACTGTGTGACTGTGACATGCATCTGTGACTGTATGTGCATCTGTGCATGGGGGAAGGCTCCTTGCATAAAGAAACAGTGCTGCAAATTATGAACTAGGCAGTATGATGCACATCTCTGTAACATTCTGTGGTCATAGTGTATGATCATTTAAAGAGGGTTGGGTAATGTTCACTGCATTCATTTGTAAGATAGGCTGATAAAATGAGTATGTTCAAAGTTGTGCACAAGAACTTTTGTGAGTGCGCGCACGCGCGCACGCGCGCGCGTGCGTGTGTGTGTGTGTGTGTGTGTGTGTGTGTGTGTGTGTGTGTGTTTGTGTGTGCACCTTCTAAAACAAACTGACACCCACTCCAGACCAGAGTTGCTTGGCTGCTTTACCCATTTAAGCTCCACTCCAGGTTTGGCTTTCACTTCCCTCTTACCTTTCAGCTACTTAAAGCAAGAATTCTAGAAAAAAACAAAAATAATGGGTGGGGCAAAGACTCAAAAATCACAGACAGAATTTATAAATATTGCTCTTACAAACATAGAAAGCTGCTAGAAGAGCAGGTTTTGAGTTAGCTTGTATTTCCTGAAGGATATGAAATCGGAAACTCAAGTGTCAATCATTACTTACTTACTTCAGTCCTCAATGATTTGTCAGAAAGCCACAAATTTTATGAGGAGCAGAATTAAAATATTAGGCAAAAATCTGGACGTTATGTGAAATTCTGGGAAATTAAAAGTTATTGCTCCCCTCGACCTTGAAAAAGATGAAATGAGTATCAGAAAAGAATCATAAATTGAACAAAGAAATCATGGAACCAGAGAAGTATCGAAAAATAGGAACATGAATGCACTGATTTATAGTGTGATAACGACAAACATACCATCAGAATTTTATAAAGAGCTTTATTATTTATTTTATTTTATTTTATTTGCTTCCTTGACAAGGTACTTTATGGGAGGCTGGGGTAAGAGGTAAATATAGCATTGAGTCAGCTAAGAAAGAGAAACTGCATACTAGACAGATATATCCAATAATATGTTGCAGTTGAGTTAATGCGTAGCTATTGCTCAAAGATACTAAAGTCCTGATTGGACAAGTATATTTAAGATTTACATTGTAATGGATAAATTCAGTTTATCTTTGCTGGTTTGGAAATGGTTACAATGTTGCTGATTTAAAGTTTAAACTGAAGCACTGAAATATGTGAATGCCATTGTTATTTGTCCTGCTCACTTCTATCAGTCTGACAGATGCAAAATTTAAGCTTATAAACAGACCGAATTCATAAAATCTGTCACTGCAAAACCTTATTAAATTTCCTTTGCCATTTACTGAAAATTCATTCTAAGTGTAGGTTAGTAAGCCTGCAGAGCAGTTATAGTTGCCATATTTAGAAGGTCCAGTAGCCATTAACAATAGCAGTAGTTGCAATTATTGAAGTTTCAAAACAGAACTCTGCGAAGGAGTTATGACATACACCCAATCATAGTTTCAGTACTGCCAATGCTTATCCCACTTGGACAACAGTTTTGTTTTATTTAATTTGTAAGCCATTTTGCTCTGAGGTGATTACAGTACATCCTGCTTTATTTGTTTTTAACTTCTGTTCATGTTATTTGCATCTATATCTCTATCTATCTATTTATCTCTCTATCTAATACCACATATATGTATATGTGTGTTGTTGTTGTTGTGTCTTTCGGCTTTTCCCGGTTAGGGGTCACCACAGTGTAACTCCGGTCCGCTAATGATTGGCAGTTGATTTTTATGTGCTGAGTTAACAGCCCTAATGCACAACCTTCAATGAAGGTACGCCCATTCACGCATGTCTCCATGCAGAAGACGCTCTAGCTGAGAGTCAAACTAGTCAGCATTTTACTGTGAGGCGACAACGCTACCGCAGCACCACCACCGCGGGTATATGTTTATGTATGTATGTATGCATATATACATAAATTGTATACATATTAGTGGATGGCAACATTTATTAAATGCGTGAGTGTATCGATGGACACTGTGTTTGGACTTGGACTGACTTGGAGTTGTTTCTTGCAAAAGGTTTAGGTTGTTAACATTTGTTAAGCAAAGCAGAACCAGAGCAAAGCACTGAAATGGCAAATAGCACAGAGGACTAACACTATAAGCTTTTACTAAGCTGCTTCCCATGGTCAGGGTTTGATTCCCTTAGATTCCTTTTACCTACTTGTGTGACTTTGAGCAAATTACTTAAGCAGATGTTGCTCCTGGACTGAGTTTGAAAAAGGTACATAGAGATCAAGGCCAAGAAACAGTTAATTCTACTAGCCAAAGGAGAAGTACATATCTGCAAATTAGCTGTGCTGTGTGTTAATGCTGGTATGATTGCACCTTTACTGGATACCTTTATGTGGTATAGGGGCACCTTTAGTGGTGTGCTGTAGGGGTTTGTCACAGTGTAACACTGCTACTGACTGATAGTTGAGTTTGTGTCGAGATGTCTTGGAGACTGGTTGTCTTTTTGTGGTACTTGAGTTTTTTGGAACATGACAATTATTTTAAGTTGTGTTATAAATCCCCAGACAAGAAGACAAATGACAGTGTGGCAGTGCAATACATTATATAACCACAGGTTAAATGGTTTTGTACTGAGTGACCTTGCACTGGCTAAGACATAGGTTCACAGGTTTATGCAAGGTAATCAGTCTTACTAGCATTATTAGCCCAGCTAGAACACAGTCTATCAAATCTTACCTCTTGCCTAAAGGATGGACATATAACATAGATAGGCCCATGAAGAATTTGTGAATGCTCTTCAAATTGTTGACATTAATTTTGAAAGTTGAAAGGGCCCTACATTGTTTAGGCACTAGAGAGTATTTTTTATTTTTTGTCTGTCCAAGTAGAAATTTGTAAAGTTGGTATTTCAGCTGTTGCATATTATTACATTGCTAAGTATGCAGAGGTAGCATTTTCCAGAGGAGGCGGTACACTGCGATAATAAATGTTCATTACAATGTACTCTATTCATTTTGTGATAAAAATTATGGTCATTTGTACGGCTGTTTCAAAGACTGTTTGCTCAGCAAAGACAAAATAACTGAAGAGCACTGGGGCTTTCGTCACACACTTGGCTGAACATACAGATCATCATGGAACAACTTATAAGCAGCAGAATATAGGCAGAGTACAGCTGGACAGTCTAAATATCGAAGGTCCCTGTCTTTTTTGGTCAGAAATCTCTCACGTTCAGTAATATGTTCTGTTGGCATTATATTCAATAATGGTGCATATAAAAGCTCAGTAAAGTAGATGTAAGGCTTACTTTCATCTGGATGTAATACCTTTGGCTATTAATTGAGCCAGACAGAAGTATTTTCTAGCTACAGTGGCAACATAGTGGTCAAAGGAACAGGAGTCATCTTGATGTCTTTCAAATTAGAAACTGCTAGGCCAGAATGTCTGAAAGACTGACTTTGCCTAAGAAGCTACTATGGGGGTTACATATGTCTTTCTCAGAATACAAAATTCCTGGTAAGAGAGATCATCCTTGGTAAGGCATGTGAGCATTTTGTTAAAGTCATCAAAAACTAGGTAACCTTCATGGAGTAAAGAGATTTCTTATAGGCGCTGCCAAGTTAACTCCAGCTACCACTTACCTTTTATCTTGTCTCCTATGAGGCCCCTATCATGACCAACCTACAAGCCTCACTTAGTTCTAAAATTGAACAATACTACAACAAAATTGCCAGATTTCCTTGCAAAAAAACCTTAGCAGACCCACCACTGTTTAGCACTAAAACACTTAACTGGTTTAAACTTCCTTAACATCTATCTTATACCAGCCCATCTTAACCAACAAAATTGTCTATACTCCATTTGCCTGCCCAGCAATTATCCACATACTTCTAGCTACCAAACAGTCCCCTTTGGTCAAATGATAAACAATTGCTTACCATCTACAAACTAAAAAGAGCTGTTGGGGTCAGTCTCTATTCCAATAATGTAGCTATAACTTGTAACAAAATTCCTACATTGAGCAGGTCTGTCTCACACCTTCATCTTTCCAAACCATTACTAAAAGACTTCCTCTCTGCCTCCTGGCTTTGTCCTTGCTCCTTGAGACATAGCTTCTCCTAACATCCTTTATCACCTTTCTTATACCTCCCTTTAAAGTACTAAATCACTTAACTTGCTTATCTCTTTCTAATACCTCACTTTACTGTAGTACTGAAACTACTATGCCTACTTCTAATTTAGCACAACCAACTTTCCATTTCATTGCTACTTGTATATTCACACTTAAACTTGCTTCCAGATTTCAGATTTTTTGTTACTGAGGATCACTTGTCTGTGACGAATAAAGGCTTGTTGCTTTGGAACACTACTTGAGTTTCATGATTTTTGGAAATTATTGTGACTGAGTTCATGAACGAGGTTTTAAGACCACTAGTTTCTCTGTGTCTTTTTTTTTATTTTATTTATTTATTTTTTTTATTAATAACAAGTGAGATACTACTTTCAATTATATTTCACTTTGTGGATGGATGTATAAAACACTTTTTATTGATTCATTGATATTTAAGGCCATTATATCTTAAGACCATTTATGCCTTACCAGTGACCTCCCTCAGGCTGCCCCTCCCTCTTCTAGGAGAGTCATACCAGTCAATCCTGGAGCAAATTTTTGAATATCCATCCAATAATCTAGGCTATGTTTAAAGGAAGATAGTGAGTTGCACTGTTTAATATGCATGGGAAGTTTATTCCAGGAGTTTGGGAAGCATGTGGCTATAAACCCATCCCTTCAGGATAACAAGGTGTCTAATGACACTGAAAGCAGGACAGAGATCCTCCCTCAAAAGTCTGATAGACCCTCAAGCCTCTCTTAATAGCACCGGGACTTTAGGTCTGTAATCTGTTTGGTCAAAACAGTGTAAGAAACTTCTCTGTGTGGAAGATTTTCAGTCCATATATTTCTAGTTAATCACTGTATATTAATTAGATCAGACAATAGTAGTAAAAGTAGCGAATGTAAACTTGTCAAGTCAAAAAGTAATAATAGAAAATATATAATTCTACAGCATTACTAAGTATTCAAAAGTAATCCAAGCAAGGCAGGCAGTCTGTTTCCAGTCGAAAATCCTTTATTAATTATTTATTATAATCTTAATTTATTATATATTATAATAATATAGTAATCTGTTTGGTCAGGAACCTTTGGGACCTATCTAATTGTGATACTATTATGTAGTATATTAATTGAACTGTTTAGTGCGATACATCCCAAAGGGTGTAATGTACTCGATAACTGGTCTGACTAAGGCTGAGTACAAGGGAGTGATTACTGATTCCTTTGACAATTAGCTGTGCTGCGTAAAACATTTCCTGATAACCATTGTCCTATGATGGCTAAAAGGGAGGGATTTATCAGCCTAGGTTCCTAGGCCCCAACTACATTTTCATTTTGTAGCGGAATATTGTCTATACAGTATGATGAGGATAGAGAGAGAGGTTGTCTATCAAAAGTGACAATACTAGATTTTTTAGTATTTTATTTATTTGGCATTTGTGTACCAGGAAAGTCCAAATGGGCATGAAACCCAATTTTCAGCGGAGGCATGGGAAGAATAGCTCGAATGTACATAGCTCATTTAATAAACAACATAATATTATCACATGAAGTGCAGTAACAAATCATAGAATCAATGTACAGAATTAATAAAGTAAGATCAGAAAATCATACAGTAAATATTAAACAATGATCATATGATACTGAATACCTAGTAAAGTACAATCAATAGTGATAGCCAATGGTAAAAATGTTAAGCATGTTAAATGCAGGCAAAAGACTAAGATAAAGGAAAGAGATTTTACAGTTGAGGGCAGGTTAGGAAATGGAGTTAAAGTAGGGAGCTATTGGAGAAGTAACTGATGCTTTGGCTAATAAGAAAAGGGAGGAAAGGAAAGAGGAAAGAGGAGGGAGAAGGAATGAAGAGAGAAAGTAAGTGAAGGAAGAAATAAAGGGTATTGTCAGCCTGGTGTAAGACGTACAGAGCCAGGAGTCGAGGAGAAATCTCTTTAAAGACTGTTTGAATATGTGACTACATGACATTGCTCTAATATCTGTAGGAATACTGTTCCAGACCATGGCTACTGAGTAGGAATATAGGCAGCGACCGACAGATCTTTTCAGTTTATGGATTTCAGCAAGGTGTTTCTCAGGTGAGCGAAGAGGGCAATTAGGCAGGTAATGGGTAAGAATGGTGCTAGTTGCTGGCAGGATGAGGATTTATATACCATTTTATGAGCAAGGAGGAGTTTGGTGAATTTGAGGTAGTGAGGTAACTCAAGCCAGTTTAAATATCTGAGGGTGGAGCAGTGGTGGTCGTTGTTTTACTGACTGGCTGCAAATCTAGCTACTTTGTTGTAACAAAGCTCAAGTTTTGATCTTAGGGATATCTAAATGTTGGTAAAATGGGTGAGGCATATAGTAGTGAAAGAACGAGGCATGTATTGGCTAGAGTAACTCTTAAGGAGTTAGTAAGAAATTGTTTTGATCTATAGAGCACACACAATTTTTGCTGTGTTGTTTTTATGCACTTTTGGATATGAAGAACGAATTTCAGTTGATCATCTATTATGACACCAATTAACTTTGTGCAAAGTACAGCTTCAATTCCAGTATTGTTGAGAGAGGCTATTTTGAAGGATTCTTTGTTTGAGAACTGGGGACAAATAAGAGCAGGTTTTTTATTTGGATTTAGGAAAAGCTGATTGTCACTGAGCCAGCTTTCGACAGAGTTGAAAGCCTGCTGAGTGATAGATTGCAACTGGGAATGACTATCAGATGAGCAAATGGCAGTGGCTTCATCTGCATATTGTATAAGTGTAGCTTGTTGGGATGCAGTATGTAGATCATTTATAAATATGTTAAAAAGGAGCGGGCCAAGTACGGATACCTGTATTAACTGAGAGAAAAGATGACTAAGTAGGGAGCCATTTAACTGAATGTAGCTGGTTAGATAGGTAGCTAGAGAACCAAGTGACTGTTGTTGTGGAAAATCCTAAAGCAGACATTTTTGGTATGCGAGACTGCATCGAAAGGTTCGAGGGATCTAAAAAGAGGGAAGACGCTAAGTTGTTGTTATCTCTGGCTTTAATGATGTGGTCCAAAAAGGCAACAAGGGCATATGTTGGGTAGAGGTTAATAGATGTTATTGGCATAAGTATTGTAAAAGATGTTTATGAATACATTTTTATAAAATCTTGGAAAGAGGGGACAAGATTGCAATTTGTCTGAAGTTTATTTCAGTGGAGTTTCCCCCTTTATGATGAAGAACGAAATCAATTTTTTTCCAGAGTGATGGGACGTGTGACTCACAAATGGATAAATCAATCAAGATAGAGATTGGGTAGGCATTAGAGGGGGCAGAAATCTTCAGATATTCATATGGGAGATTGTCTACAGTGGGTGAGCAGGGCTTAAGATTATGTAATCATTTTTATATCGGAAGTAGAGACAGATTTTAAGTTGAAAATGGCATTGTTAGAGGGTAAGGGCAACTATTTATTCTGTAAATTGAGAGTTAAATTTAGAAGCAGTTTTTAAGGGCAAGATGCCTGGACAAATGCTATGGGTACTAGGAGTTCCACAGAATTTTTGGAGATTGAGTTTTTGGTTATCCTGTGGGTTGAAGTCATAATATTTCTTATCAGCAGTAACTTGTTTTTTTGTCATATTTTGAAGCTGTTTGTAGGTATGTAGGTGAGCTTGAGATTTGTATTTTTGTCAATTTCTTTAAGCTGTATCTCTCTTACACATTAGTTTTCTACTAGAAGGGGATAGCTAGGGTGATTGGGTGAATTTAACTCTTTTTTCTTATAGGAGCGAGGCTAATGAAAATGTTAAGAAACATTGTATTAAATTTTAGAACAGCATTATCCAGTGGTAGGGAATAGAGCATGGACCAATTAATGTTATTAAGGATGTCATTAAAGATCTTGGAACTGAAATTTGGGACATTACAGCAGTCTTTATAAAGGTGCTGTTTGATATGGTGAGTTGCTAGTCTCTGAACATAGGTTGGATGGTGATCACTAAGGGAGACTGGGAGGGTTGTTGGAGTGTCATAAAGGTTTGGATTTGAGACTAGGATCCAGCCCAGAGTAGTCCCAGTGTTATTAGCTTTGTTGAAGTGAGTATGGGAAGTTATGAGTTGTTTGAAAGCATATAGATTGATGCTAGTGGAAGGGTGCTCTGATGTGAAGGTTTGCCAGTTAATATTGACGTCACCAAGAATTATTATTTCATGAGAAATGGAACTAAATACCCAGTGTAGCATGTCTTCCAGAATAGGGATATTATTTCCTGGGGGGAAAAATATATGGCAATTATACATTGTGTTTTATGCTCATTTAATTTACAGTGAGAGACAAGGATCTCAGCAGAGATGATTTTAGGTAGAGAAATAGAAGAAGGAGAGACAGAAATATGGTTAGAGAACATGATTGCAACACTACCACCTTTATTATTTAATCTGGAGGAGTGGATGATAGTATAGCCAGGGGAAAGAATTTCAGTCTTTTATAAGTAGTTGGAGCCAAGTTTCTGTAAGAACAATAATGTCTGGGGAGTAATGAGTGACCCAGGAATGAAATACTATGAATATTCATGGATATGATTTTCAAATATTTAGTAGATGTTGTTACATTAGAAGAGAAAGTAGGTGGAGAAGAGAGGCATTTGGGACTTGGGTTTGGGTGGACATCGCTGCATAATACGATCTTTTTACAGTATGCATACACTAGCGAGGGATTAGGTAAGTTAGTATTAAATTTAAATTTTACCTTGCATAGGTTGGGAGAAGGGTTAAGAATTTTATATCTGAAAATGAGATGGGGGGGGGGTAAGCCAAATACACTAGAAGCAATAGTGATACTGAACAGCTGGCAAGTGACATAGGCAGTGTAAGTAAGGGTGGGGGATTGAGAAATAGGAGTGACAGGTATCATATAGCAAGTAAGGTAAGATAGGAGTAGGAGTAGAAGTGTGGACAGAAAGATGAGGAGCATATTTGGTGTGTATTAGAAACAAGAGTCTTTGAAGACAATGGCGGAGGATAGATGGCATATGTATATATAATTATGTTATCAAAGGAAATAAAAAGAATAAAAACAATTAAAAAAGAATTTAGGACATTTTTAGTACACCAAGTGTTTACCAGGGAATGGTCATTCTGGAATATTTGTGTGTCAGAGGGTGACTTAACAATAACCTCCTGTATGCAGTTGTCTGCAAACTTTGTTAGCCAGAGGTCTTGGTTCTCTGTTTGATGATGTGAGAAGTAAAGGTCAAAAAGGAGAGGTCACAGGACCAGGCCCTGAGGCATATCATGGGTCAATTTCATACATTTTGATGAGGAGTCTGCAATTCATAGTGATTTGTCTTTCAGCCTGTTTGCTATCCATTTTATCACATATAGGTCAATTTTTAATGTATTTAGTGTTTGTATAATGCCATGCCAGCATGAGGAATGGTGTTGAAAGCCTTGGCCGGATCAAAATGCCCAGTGTTAATTACAAGGCCACTGTCTAGAAAGACCCACTGTAACCCTTTCAAAGAAGTTTACCATATTCCGTAGATCAGTTCTACCCTTCACAAAGCCATACTGCTGGGCATCAAGTCAAATAAGATTATTGATATTGTTGTTTATAAGGTCAGTTACAATACATTCCATGGCTTTGAAGATGTAAGACTGATAGATCTGTAATTATCTGGGTCAGTTGAAAGGCAACCTTACTGAAGGGGCATCACTACTTCTGTGCACCAATCATCAGGGTAAAAATCAGTAGTAAAATGTAGGTTAAACTGTCTGAAGAGTGTGTCTGAAAGAGTATGTTTAACACTATTAATTAAGCAACCATGTATATTATCAGGTCTCATGGAAGAAGCATTTTTGGTCTTGGTTAGCACTTTTAATAAACGACCTATAGAGATAATTAGGAGAATAAAGGATTCAGACATTTCAGGGCTTTGAATATAAGCTTCAGTGGTGAAGTTCGCACAAAATTTGTTTGCAATGGCATTGGCAATGTCTATTGGGTCAGAATAGCCGGCAACATTATGAATACATTCTGATTAATGTAAGGTTTTGATTTTAGTTTTCTAATATAGTTAAAAAAGGATTTATAATTATCATTGGCTTCAGAGGCCAATCTAAGTGCATATGTTCCTTTAGTGGACCTGGTAGTGTTCACCCTTCTAATAACTAGACACCTCAGGAGGTATATTGCAATGCAGTCTGGTCATTTATTATTTTGCAGGAAGGTATTTGCTGTGTTTGCCATTTCTGACAACATGGCATTGTATAAACAAATGCAGCTGCCATACCAGTTGGAACAGAAATAGAAGGGCAGGGTGGAGAGTCAGGGGAGGAACACTGAGCAGCACTACCTCAGCAGGGGCAGAAGTGAGTACAGTACTTTGCAGCACTGGCAAAGATGTGGTATCTGGTCAACAGTAATGGGCCATGTCACAGACAGAATAGAATAAAATGATGTGTGCAGCATCATGCCCAGACTATGCTAAATGTCAGGCATCACCATACCCACATAGATTAAGAGGTGGACAGGCTACATATTTCGATGCTTGTGGACAGTCTAGAATCACATTCCTCAGTGGTAGGGACATGATGTCACAATGTGATTTCTGCTAGTGTCCACTGTGTTGGCCTGTGGAGGCAAAGCTGAATGCATTCTGTGGCAAAGCTGAGTTAGAATTATGAGGCCATGTGCCCACATCTAGTTGAGACATATCAAGCTTTGATTCTGATAAGATGCATTGTTCATGACTTAGAGGATACCCACAATTAGGGGTGGAAGGCCAACTGCCCACACGTGGCAGAAAAGGTGAAGAACTATTTAACTCTTCATGTGCAGCTTCATGAAGTATCTCATGTGTTGAACCAGAGGAGTGGCACCACTTTTGACCTGCATAATGCTGCAACCACAGGTGCAAGTCAAGTGCCCACAAACAGTACAACAGTAACTGTTCGTAGTCCTTAATAAAAGAAGGAGCCATCTCCACCAAATGTGTCACTTCAAAATTTAACAACTTTGAAACAGACTGTGTTAAATAACCCTGCTCAATACTTACCTGCTGCATGATTTATAACATCCCAGCCTGTATATGCAAAGAATGCCTGATAAAATGCTTATTCAATATATGATGTCTCAGGGCCACTTGCGTTGAAACCTTTCTCTAGATTCTGTGTTCCTCCTTTTGCTAAAGCAACCAAGCCACCAGTAGAAATGCTACCCAAAGCAACAACTTTCAGTACTGTGAATACATTCTGAGTATAGCTGGCCCATTTCACAATAATACAGTTTAAACTACAAGAGAGCCAGATATTTGCTAAGGATGTGCACTTCTTTGCTAGAACAGGGGTTCCACAGCCATAATAAAAAGGCTTCACTGCATATTTCGCAAATGTCAAGGCTCTGATAGCAAATGATGCTGTTCCTCTGAACATGGTGTAGTCCAGAGAAAAATAAAAGCTGGGAGAGGTCCAAGGCATTTTTACATGACAGTAATTACCTCCAGGAAAAGGCAAGGTAGGCCCGAATTCTTATAACGAAGGGCTGAAAACATGTTTAAGAATTCAGCATGCAGCCACACTATCATGAAAATTCCTTCATCAAGCTGTGAATATTTCACCACTCCACCTGGAGATGCAAAAATTCCAGAAACAATTATGATGCATATTTTCAGGTTACTACCACTGAAATATCCAATAGTCCTTTTCAATTGTATCACCCCATTATCCATTATATGGTTAGAGAGTTCTTGGAAAATCTTATGACGCTATGCCATCCCAACTTCAAAATGCGAAGAACGTAATGTTTTGTATCCCTTATATTTGACATTATGCCTTCACCAATACATTCCTAACTAAACCAATTAACTATTTGTAGAACTCATTTACATCTGGTTGTTTGGATGATGTCAAGCTTTTTTTCACTTTGTTATTTTTATTATGTCAGTAGTTGTCATTGCAACACAAATCCTAAAATTACAAGAATTCTGGCAATGACTAGACAGTGGATAATGATTATTTTGGTTAGCAGAAGATGACATAGATGCAGTTAGTTAACAGTAATAATAGTTTACTGAAGTATTGTACTCAGAAATTCGGTTTTCATTGTCTTATAGTTATTTTATTGTTTTTAAACTTAAAACCCTTATTTTAACCCAGCTTGATAGACTGTACGAATATGTTTTGTTTACCAAGAACTCATTGAATAAGTCATGAACCGTTTCTTTAGTTTTGGTAGTTTCCATTTGCTCATACAAACCGGTTAAATTCTTATAGTGTGACGATATGATCCAAGGTTAGTTATAAGCTTTGTCTTGGAGTCAGCAAAACATATTTTAAATTATACAATGACCTCTCATTAGTATTACAGAAATGTGCATGCCAAGTGGTGAGCCCAAACAGAGTGCCCATTATAAATCTGGCATATAACAAAAGAAAAAAGTGTGGCCACTGAAGTACCACTGAGCAGCCAAACTTTCTATTGATATATGCTAGAATGGCAGACCAAGTACAAGAAAAGTTGGGTACATTCTGCAAAAAGACATTAACAGAAATGTACCTGATTTTCCTTGTATTTCTGTGCAATCTTGGCAGACTGTGGTCCTGCTGAACTGTCTTGATTTTCAGAGAATGTCCAAATTTTTACCTCATAATAATAAAAAAAAAAAAGCAACAGCAATTATTTTTCTCTGTTGCTTCTGGAACAGCACTAGGAATGTAAATCCTATCTGCATGTGCACTACATGAAAACACAAAGGAGCAGGGAAACAACGGGAAGGAACACTACAGTGCCGTTAAACAAAGACATTAAGAAAGGTAAGCAATTTATTTCTTAAATAATGTCATTGTAAAATAGCAAAATCCCACTCCTGGGTGTGAGTAATGCTGGATTTTCCCATGGTTGCCTGTTTTACCACTTGGGCTTCAGCCTCATGATCAAACCACACCAAATGTTACTAAATCTAGGATTACCCATACCCAGGAGTGGGCTTTTGCTTAAATATCAGTCTACAACCCTCTCATGTTGTTCTGCACCATAGCTGAACAGGGACTTTATATAAATAACTGAATAAATCATTCTTCTCAGATCCTTTTCAAAATGACCAGGGATATAAAGGCTAGTGGACTACAAATTGATACTTTAATGTGGCCCATCGAGCAGCATGTTTTAAAAAAGTAGGAGGAAGACAGATTCTCATGAGAAAGCCTTCACAGACATGGGGAGCACATGCAAATTCATATGCGGTGCTCTGAGGTCAAGTATGAATGTTAGAACCAAAAGGCTGTCAAGCACTAAACCTGTATGCTGCCTTTGATCAAATGTCATTGCCATTCCTTGGTTATTCATTACATGTTGTTGCCCTCAGTATCATAAAAAAGTTGTAGGCTGTTTCTAACTAGAAATTTATAATGTGAACATATGTAATGCTGAAGAATGTTTTTCCTGAGAAAGCAATAACATTTTGTGGAAATAATGTGTTTGGCTTTAACAATACCAACCTCATACAGCTGTTTAAAGTTAATTGCTTATAATAATAAAGAAGATATTCTTGTTTGTTTAGTGAGTACATTTCTTTCTGAATTAGAGCCAGAGTGTTCTTCATCCGTACAGAGGTGTATGATTTTGCATTTACTAATGAGAAGCCACAAAGCCTTTATTTTATGATGTTGCACACAATAAGTTACAGTTCAGATTAAACTGATATTCTGAGTGTAAACGCAACAGCTATGGAGTTTTCAGTTTACTTACATGATAGAATGGTATATCATATTCTGGTAAATTAGATACATATATAAAACAAATAATCTGCAGGCCAACCCTGAGCCTTGTGGAACTCCTCACATTACCTCACTCTGCCCAGTCAGAGACGACATATGGTAGTCTAAATCTCAAATGCTTTCCAGGCACATTTAATTTCATTCCAATGGACAATATCCTTCATCTGTTTTGGAGTTGCAAGTGCTCCTACAAGCTTTGGTGTGCTTTAAGAGTGATACTGGAAAAAATTGGATATGAAAAATCAACCCTCTCATGGGAATTTACCATCCTTCATATTCCTCCCCCCGGCCTATCTGAAAGAAATTGCAAGATACTGATACCTATTTTTATGCTAGTCAAATACTACATCTCTTTGAATTGGAAAAATAGACACTCCCTTTCTTGGGAAGGTTTTAAACACATGACTATTAAGCACCTCAAGGCACACAAATTCTTGTTCCACAATATCAAGCACAAACCAATTATTAAGGAATTTTGGGAAATATTATCTGACCATATACTTAAATAAGGACTTACATGTCAGGGTTTCCATTAATTTCAACCTGCTGTACTGGACTGATACAGAAATTGTTTTGGGCAATGTATGATATGTAAATAGTTTTAGGTTTAATGTATTTATCCCATATGTGAATGTTTTAGGTCTCCTTTTACATGTATCATAGCATTAGTTCACTTGAAGTATTTTCTCCATTGTAGGTTGTTATGTATATATATATATATATATATTTTTTTTTTTCTTGTAATGTGAGTTTTTGATTTATGTTTCCTTTTGATGAAAATTTGCAATAAAGAGATTTTCAAAAAAAAAAAGATGTTTATTTATCCCAGTATCACAGTTTTTACACAAGTTTGTTTTACAGCAGTTTTCTTAGCAGCTTTCCCTAAATATTCATTCTTTATGATCAAAGACTTTACGGACTAGGGGATCATACACAAATAATCAATCAAGATCGAGTATAAAATAATTGGAAACTCCTGCTGGTTTGAACAAGACATACATTCAAGTCAGTTACACATTGGAAGGAGAACTCTGTTTAGAATATAGCAGCCTCCTGTGTAGTTTTAAAAATACCGTGCCAGGTACAGGTTACAGATAAATACAAACATCTTTGAGGTTTCTGAGCAGTTGCATATATTTGCATATATCTAATATTTGTTTATTTTGCTTGATTACCAGGTAGAAAGACTCAAAAATAGGGAGACATTTTAATATTACTCTTTCAAACTTATAAAGTTCCTAGATTAACAGGATTTGTTTTGGCATGCATTTTGTGAAAGATATGAAATTTGAAACTCAAATGTATGTCATTATTTTTAACTTCAATCGCCAGTGATTTGCCAGAAAAAACAGAAAATTTATGAGAAACAGACCAAAAATCTGAGGCAAAAATTTAGACATTCTGCAAAAGTCTGGACAGTAAAGAGACATGGATTCTCTTTAGCCATGACAAAGACACAAAGGCAGAGCAAACTGTATTTAAAAGATATATGACATTTACCTCAAAATTATTGTTAGAAACGCATAACATAAATCCCAGAATTGTGGTGCAAAGGGATGAAGCCCTAACTGTTCTCCAGATGACCTGTGTTCAATTAGTTGCATGGATCTGGAAAGAAAATGTGCGTGGGAGGAAAGGAAAGAGTGGCTGATGCCAGTTTGCCCATTGTGTGGGAAGGGATGCAGTTTGATTCACTGCATTAGCAACACCCTACAAGAATGAGTATGCATTATTGCATGAAGGGCCTAGTGTGCCCAGACTGCAAGTAGTGATCCACTTGGTCAAGAAGATGTGCATCTATTAAAGTGCACACCTACCTCCTAAGACAGCTACAGCAGAGCTCACAAGGCTATCATGCATTTGGAGATAGGACAGTTTACAGGATCTGCAGTCTGACCTGCTCTCTATAGGGTCATAGGTTCATAGGTGTTTACTAGGCTAATGACCTTTTTAAGCCAAACCATGCATCCCAAATCTCTGACAAGTTCTGATACTCTTGATAAGTGTAAGCATGGGCTTAGGGGATGAACCATTTACAGGTTATATGTGTCCATAGACATAGGTGCCAAACAAGGGATGAATTTCCAGTCTCCCATCCAATTGTCCAAGTTGTACTTGAACTGGGTTAGGGAGGAACTCTACTTCACATGGATGGGGAGTCTATTCCATAGATGGAGTAGTCTCTGGGATACATACCTATCTCTTCAGCAGGTCCTATTTATATCACAGGCAAAGTTTAAGTCTTTAGAATGGGTAATTCTGATGCTGTTTGTTTTGTGGATATGCAGGAGGTCCATCAGAGTGGGGTCTGACAATGCCCTGTATGCCAGGAAGAGATCTCCCCTCAAAAATCTGTAGGAGACAGAATACAGGGATAGGGCCTTGAGAAGGTCTGCATAGGACATATTACTTATGCCCTGTATTCTTTAAGTGAGAAACCTCTGTGGACATTCCAATTGTTGGATATGCCTGGTTAGGTACATACCAAAGGGGACATTGTACTCAATGACAGGTCTGATGAATAACGAATAGAGTGGAACAATGACTTCCTTGGACTTAGATGCCATACCTTTGTTTATAAGTTGCGCAAGATAGAATGATTTCCTCACCACTGTAGACAAGTGATGATGAAAGTCTAGATTACTATCTATGTGTGTCCCTAAGTCCCTAATTACTGGGGTCAATTCTAAGGGGTGTACTGTCAATATGATAGTTACCAGAGATGGATACCTTCCCAAAGGATACTATTATGCATTTCTTGGCATTTAGTTTTAGTCCATGCCTCTGACACCAGTGGTTTGTCTGTGTCAGCCCCTCCTGGAGAACATTTGTGCCAGTGTGAGATTCAGTGACAGCTCCTAATTTGCAATAATCTGCAAATTTAGTCAGCCAGAGACCACTGACATTGGCCTTGACTTCTGAGATGGAAATGCCAAAAAGGAGCGGTCCAAGGACTGATCCCTGAGGGAATCCACTTGTGCCTGGCCTCTTTATAGAAGTGGACTCTCCAATTCTAACTTCCTGGGTCCTGTCTGTCAGCCAGTTGGCCATCCACTGGGTGACATACAGGTTTGTACCTAATGTCCTGAGTTTGTCTACAATGGCCGAGTGGGATATTGTGTCAAATGCCTTGGCCAGGTCAAGGTAGGCAGTGTGAACGATTTTGCCCTCATCCATTGCTTTGGTGACTTTCTCAAAGAAGTCTACCAGGTTGAGTAGGCATGATCTGCCCTTGACGAAACCAAACTGGGTTGTGTCCAGTGTCTGGAGGTTTACTATATCTCTATTGATCATCTCCATGATAATTCTTTCCATGGCTTTACATATAAGACTAGTGAGACTTATAGGTCTGTAGTTTCCAGGGTCTATAGATGGCCCACCTTTGTGCAGAGGGATGACTGTTGCCTTTCTCCATTCATGAGGCATGAAGCCTGATCAGAAGCTACAGTTAAATAATAGGTCATGTTTCATGCTATTTAGAAGGTATCCTGGGATATTGTCTCGTCCCATTGATGCAGTGTTCTTGGTCTTAGAGAGAGTGTTAAGGACCTGTTCCCTCGTGATAGTAGGGGGAGTTATATTTGATAATATTTCCTGAGGGAAGGTTGAGGGGGAGAGAGGAGTAAAGTGGGAGCTGAATTTATTAGCCAGAAGGTTTGCTATATCTTCTGGCTTAGTATAGGTGGCTCCATTTACAATGAGCTCTGCACACAATGGTGTACTGCCTTTGAGGTTGCAGACATAGCTAAAGAATGCTTTGTGGTTGTCCCTGGCCTGGGAGGCCAAACTTACCTCAAATGTGGCTTTGGCAGACTTTATTTGTCCTTTGAGTTTTTTGTTTAATTTGATGAGAGTGCTTTTATTCTGTTGGGTACTGCACCTCCTAATTTTTGCCATGATTTTCTTCCTCCTGTTATACACCCAATTGATTTTGTGATTACACCAGGGTGGCTTGTTTTTTGAGTTAGTTCTGTACTTTTTCCTGGGGGGGTAAAGCTGCCTCTACACAGCTAAAACTGATATTATGGAGCTTAACATTTTTTTTATAGGGTCATCGATTAGTACTAGGTTAACTGCCCTTGTGGGTCATTTCAAGCCTAGCCAGTTACTCCATGTGAAAATCAAACCCTGCACCTTGTGTCTGGATGGTAAACACCTTAACCATTATGTCACCCTTCCAAGCCTAATACCTGACACTTGCCTCCACTCAAGAATTATGTATACTTTTCTCTGCACTTATTTAAGATTAGGCATTTGTAGATAATTGTTTCACTTGAATACTGCACTCCCTGTCTAGCTGCAGTTTGTTGCCTGAAGTCTGAAAAAGTGTAGCCACCTAGATACATTGAAAGTTGTTAGACTGCTTTTGAAATCCTGTGTTAATTTAGCCTGGGGGTTTCTGTTTGCATTATAATCTGCGCTGGTCACATTTTTTTAATCATTTTGCTCATCTTCCAAGTGGTTGGCTGCTGAGATTCACCTGCATAAATCAACTGACAAAAGCTGATTTAAGTATACTTTTCTCTGCATTTATTTAAGATTAGAAATTTGTAGATAATTATTATATATAATATAATACAAGGAGATAATATTCCCTGTCTCTAGCTGCAGTTAGTCTCCGAACCCCCCCCCCCCCGTTCTTGTTGTGGTTTTAATCTTGGTGGCTTTGGAATTACCTGCCCCTGCTGTAAATCTGTTTTTGGACACTCCTACTGGGCCCATCTCATTTGCTCACTCAGCTGAGTACAGTGAGATCATATTTTGATTTCAGACACTCCTACCAGTCCCATCTCCTCTGCTGTGTACAGAGAGCGCACTTGGGAAGGACATCCCCTAGACCATTTTAATCTGCTCTGTTTCCTCCCTCTCCACAAAAAAAAACCCACAAAAAAAAAAAAAAAAAAAAAAAAAAAAATTACTTATACTTTCTTGAGCTGCTCTTACATAACTGTCTTCTACCTTAATACCTTAATTTGCTGTTCTGTGTGCCTTTAAGTGTTCATGTGCTCTTATTTGCTTTTTCATCAACTTATTTTTGTCATTTTTAACTTATCTGCATTTATTTAAACTGTATTTGCCTTAATATTGCTACACACTCGTGTGCTAGCTTGTACTGCATTTAAAGTGTTTTTGCTACTGTCATTAGCTCATTCTTTCTAATACAGAGAGAACTTTTTGAGAAAGCCAACCCACTTAACAAAAAAAAAAAAAAAAAAAAAAACAAGCTTGTTTTTTGCCTTTCATGTAAGTAGACTAGTCCAGATACAGATTTGCTATATCCAGGACTGTTTGTAAGCTTCTGTGCTTCCAAGCCTTTCTGTGTTGGGGGAAGCCTTCTAACTTATCGGTGGGAGTGGTAAGCAATAGTTATTGGCTGTTTGGGCAGTTTTTCCATCTCTTTCAATTTTCTGGTTTAAAAGCACATGTTTGTGCTTGTTTTCCACCTTTCCTGTAACTAGTCTAGTCCAGATACAGATTTGCTGTATCCAGGACTGTTTGTAAGCTTCTGAGCCCCCAAAGCTTTTCTGTGTTGGAGGGAGGCCTTCTAGCTTATCAGTGGGAGTGGTAAGCACTAGGCAGCCTATCTACCACAAGAGTGGTTTCTGGCCCAGAAATTGTAGCTTATTGACCATTTGGGCAGTTTTTCCATCTCTTTCAACTTTCTGGTTTAAAAGCCTGTGTTTGCGGTTGTTTCCCACCTTCCCTGTAACTAGTTTATTCCAGATACAGATTAGCTGTATTCAGGACTGTTTGCAACCTTTTGTGCCCCCAAGCCTTCTGTGTTGGAGGGAAGCCTTCTAGCTTATCACTGGGAGTGGTAAGCACTAGGTAGCCTATCTACAACAAGATCCAAATACAGATTCTTAGTTTTAGCACTTGAATTTGCTTATTTGTGCTCAGAACTTGTTCAGAACTTGTTGTAAGCACTAAATAAGCTACAAATTACTACAGCACTCAACCTTCCTATTACCTAGACGAAAACAGTTTTTGTTCTTACTTTCCTCACTTGCTTAGAGAAAAACAGCTCTTGTACTCATGTTCCTCACTTGTCTAGAGGACAATAGTTTTTTTATTCAGGCATGTCCAAGGGTCAGCTCCCAGTGTTCTCTCCTGTCTATCTGATGAATCTGGGCATCTTGGGGCAATGTAGCAATTGCCTCATGTACACAGAGAACCCTCTCCTCCTACAACCCAACACTACAACCTGTGAGAGATGCACTTATCTAGCCAGACTGGAGGTAAAGCTCTTTCCAACCAAGACTGAACTTGACAGTCAAGAGGAGAAGGTAAACACTTGCACCACACCACACGCATCACAGTCCCACTAAACCTACACCACCAAAATCCACACATAGAAACACAAAAACATTTGTGGAGGCTTGCAATAATAATCTGCTCAAGGAACAGAGAACTCCAAAGCAGAAACGCAAGCAACCTCCCCCCAACAACACAACCCAAATGACACATAGCCCACAGACTCAGTGTGCCACTCAACCACAGCCCATAAGGCAAAACAACGTAGCCAACACACTAGTCATAGGTGACTCTATAATCAGGCACACTGATGTCCCACTCACCAGGCTAAACAAGGAGAAGGTTACTGTCAGCTGCCTGTTGGGTGCCAGGATCTGCTACATAACCCACTGTCACTGTTGTCTATATAAAATGTGAATATATATATATATATATATATATATATATATATATATATATATATATATATAATGTAAGGAGCTAACTTGGTTGTTTCTGCACACACATATAATTTTAAATGTTTTATATTTTAAGTACTATTTTAAAAGGTTAAATACTATTAGATTATTTATTATAAGGTATTTATTTAATTTCATATATAATCTGTATTTATTTAATTAATTAAGACATATATATTTTTAGGACATTTTTAATGAATTTAGAAGGAGAGCATATTTAATATTTAATTAGCTTGAAGGTTGATTTGTAGATTTGAAATGATAACAGGAAATTGATTGTTTTTTTTGGTTTTAAATTTGTATAAAAGATTAATTGAGATTAATTGATTCATCTGATGAAGTCCATTCAGGACGAAAAAGCTTAGATTGTGAAGGCGTTCATTTTAACATTTTTCTTGTTTGTGCTTGTGCGTACTTATTCTAGTGTCATATAAAATTTGGAAGGTTGGTTTCAGCCTTCATCGTCCCCACTCCGGGTTTTTTTTGCTTTTGTGGAGTACAGTCCCACTAAACCTACACCACCAAAATCCACACAAAGAAACACAAAAACATTTGTGGAGGCTTGCAATAATAATCTGCTCAAGGAACAGAGAACTCCAAAGCAGAAACACAAGCAACCTCCCCCCAACAACACAACCCAAATGACACATAGTCTACAGACTCAGTGTGCCACTCAACCACAGCCCATAAGGCAAAACAACGTAGCCAACACAGTAGTCATAGGTGACTCTATAGTCAGGCACACTGATGTCCCACTCACCAGGCTAAACAAGGAGAAGGTTACTGTCAGCTGCCTGTTGGGTGCCAGGATCTGCTACATAACCCAAGCACTCAGGTCACTCCACAACAAGTACAAATATGACTCTGTGATTGTCCATGTTGGTGTGAACGACCTGAGAGGTACCTCCCTGGACTATATGAAAAGAGACATGGAAGAGTTCTCTGATCTTGTAGCCCATGCAGGCATGACCCTAGCCCTGCGCAGCATCCTGCCATCACCCAGAATGATACTGCAGTACAAGGACAAAATGATTGACTTCAACAATTGGTTATGCTTCTGGTGTCATTCTAAAGGGATCCAGTATCTGTCTGCCTGGGACGACGTGGTCGACAGACCACAATGCTTTGCCAGTGATAGCCTGCACCTGTCACCCCTAGGATTCTGGATACTGGCAAAGGCTCTTGCTGCCCCTATAGTGCCTTTTTTAGGAAAGGTTTAAATGACAAATTCACCACCGTAACAGGAACAGGCAAGCAAAAACTGAGGGTAATGCTACTCAATGCTAGAAGTCTAAATTTCAAAATGCACTCACTCAAGGTACTCCTTAAAATGGAGAACATCAATATCTGTGCAGTGACTGAGACCTGGTTCAAGGCTCCAGAGAGCACCCCTGCATTACCAGGCTATAATTCATACCACACTTTTTGGCCATCTAACCTGGACTGGAACACCAAAGGCAGAGGTGTGTCCATATTCATTAAGGATATCCACACCTCCAGGCTAGTTGCTCTGCATAATGCATCTGAGGTTATCCAAGTGCAACTAACTCTGGGCAAAACTGCAATCCAAATTGTAGCTTGCTACAGATCCCCCACCATGCCCCAGGATTCCCACTCCTCTTTTCTTGATATACTGTTAAATATTAGGGTTCAACCAAACACCGTAATATTGGGCAATTTCAACTACCCCACCATTAACTGGGAAAACTACTCATGTACCAACTCCTTCACTCAGCGCTTTCTGGAATTCATAAATTCCAATGCCCTGGATCAACTTATCCACACCTCACCAGAGGCAACAATATCCTAGACCTAGTCATTACCAACATGAGTGACCGGTGTTCCACACCTGAAGTCAACTCCTCCTTGGTCAGATCAGACCATAAGCTAATCACTCTAGATATCCACATCCTGCCCCACCCCCCATTAAAGAAACCATGGTAAAACATTTCTCCAAAGCCAACTTCATGCTTCTTAAGACAGAAGTGGTGAACTTCATGACACCCATGCAGGTGGACAATAGTTACGACGGCTGAATCCTACACAAATGCACTCTATAAGTACTTACACGAGTGCATGGATTGTGCTATCCCAAACAGAACCAAGACACTATCCTCCAAAAAAGAGGAAGCCAGTCTGGTGGTCCCCTGCCATAGACAAACTCTACAACAGAAGGAAGAAACTTTTGCAAAAGAGAGTAAAATCCCATGAGGTGAGGTGCTCCCTGGTCAGCCTCAGTAAGAAGCTGAGATCCCTTATAAGATCCTCCAAAGCTAGCTATGAAAACAAGATCACCACTGATTCTAAGGACAACCACAAAGCATTCTATAGCTATGTCAAGAATCTCGATGGCAACACCCAGATCTGCTCTGAGTTACAGCACAATGGCACAAAAATTACAGAACTAACTGATATTGCTAACATCCTGGCAGATAGGTACAGTGCTAACTTTACCCCCTCCTCTCACCCCTTGAAGGGCCCATATCTATACAGGAAAAATGCAGAGTCCGTGTAATCACAACTACACAGGTAAAAGCAGCAATCTCTAAAGCCAAAAACACAGCATCCATGGGACTGGATAACATCCCAGGCTGCGTTTACACAAACTTCAGAACAAACTGGTTCCTCAATTAAGCACCATGTTCAACCATAGCCTCACGTCAGGCTTTGTGCCCACTGAATGGCACACAGAAACATTTATCCCACTCCACAAAGGGGGAGCCACCACTGATCCTGGGAACTTTCGCCCTATTAGCCTGACGAGCCTGGTCTGCAAAGCCATGGAACGTATCATCATGGAATTCATAAACAAAGACTTTGGTAACCTCCAAACTCTGGACCCCACCCAGTTCAGGTTTATGAAAGGCAGATCATGCCTCCTGACTCTGGTCAACTTCTTTGAGGCAGTCACCAAAGCCGTAGACAAGGGTAAGGTGGTTCACACAGCCTATCTTGACCTCGTCAAGGCTTTCAACACCATCCCCCATTCTGGAATTATAGCTAAACTCACTAAACTAGGTATAAATCCCTATGTCACAAGATGGGTTGCCAACTGGTTCACTGACAGAACCCACACTGTAAAAGTTGCAGACTCCAAATCTGAATTCAAACCAGTGACAAGTGGAGTATCACAAGGTTCAGTCCTGGGACCTCTCCTGTTTGGTATCTATTTCTCTGAAGTACAGGCCAACACAGAAGGCCTCTGGCTAACAAAGTTCACAGATGACTGAAAACTAGGAGCTATAGTCTAGTCCCCAAATATTTTTGGACATCCTATAGCAGGGCCTCACTGAGACAGATTCCTGGTGTCAGAGCCATGGCTTCAAGCTCAATGCCAGAAAGTGCATTGTTATCCTCTTTGGTAAAAACTCTGTACCCATGAACTACCACATAGGCGGCAGTCTTCTTAATGACGAATGTGTAATAAGAGACCTTGGCACCCAGGTGGACAGTAGTCTCTCCTTTGATAATCACATTGCTACAGTAGTCAGGAAATCCTTCTACGTGGCACACCTCATCGCAAAAGGGTTCTCATCCAGGAAAAAAGAGGTCATTGTTCCCCTCTACTCGACACTCATTAGACTCATTATAGAGTACAACACCCCTTTTGGAATGTACCTCACAAGACATCTGCAGCAGCTGGAAAGGCCACAGAAGTACCTCACAAAGAGGATTACTGTCCTCAAACAGATGCCCTACACTGACCGTCTCAAAAAACTCTATCTTTACTCCGTAGCATATCACCTACTCCGAGGTGATCTCTGCCTAACATATAAAGCTATGTCAAACCCAGAGCTGTTGGACATGCTACACCTAAAGAAATCCCAATCCCTCTGAGCTACATGCTCTAGGGACCTAAACCTTGTCACCACAATAAACAGGACATGGTGGAGGAATAGATTCCTGTCTCAGAGACTTCCCATACTCTGGAACAAGCTACCCATCTATGTCAAGCAAAGTTCCTCATTAACACTCTTCAAGCAAAATCTTGATGAGTGGATGGGAAATAGGAAATACACCCCAGGGATCACTTCTGTGGCTCTGATCGACAGGGGCACGGGAAATTAACTTTCTTGGGTTGGCATAAGCCAGGGAACATTGTTGGCTCAGCTTACTTAGGCCCTTGGGCGATGGCCTAGTACCTACCTATGAACCTATGAACCTATGAAGGGCTCTTGCCCTCATAGAAGAATGAATGGGACAATTGGTTGCAGGAAAGGGACCCAATAGGCTGATTCTGTGGACTACCCCCCCCCCCCCAATGCATAACATAAATGACTACCACACATATGACTGATGAGGAAAACATTAAGATTACATATTACATTGAAACAAGTCTGTGCAGTATATTGAACTTTGTGGAATATATGCGGTTTACAGGATATTTGAGATTAGCTTGGCACTTATAAGAATTAGTCAGGTTTTATTTAAATTTTTCTTGAGGCTTAAGAGCTCTAGTTCACTTCTGATATTAGCAGGCAGGCAGGTTTTTCCAGACAGATGTTGTAACATTGCTACATGCCATCTCTCTCCTATATATGGTATATGTAGGACCCATTAGAGTAACAGCACAATGATCAGTGAACCCCAGGGACAATGATAGGTGCTACTGGCAACTTTTTGGAAGAGTTGAACGCTGCTCAATGTATAACAATTAAATGTGATATCATGTAATACCAAGGTAGTTATTACTGTGATACATATTCACTGTGGCTCTTTGCATGATTAAGCAATGATGTTATCTAGAATTTGACTGGACAAGAATTTAGGTCAGTCTTCAATAAACAGAAATAAACAGAGTAAGTGCCATTAGCCGAGGATCATATTCCCATCTTGCAAAAAGTACATTCACACCTATTGCTTTTGTTTGCTTCTGGTGATAAATGATTAAACAGTTTACATCAAATAATCTTGTCTACTACTGTCTTTATGCTTATCTTGAAGAACAGAAATGGACCTAACCAAAGACCTAAATATACCCATAACTTGAGCTACAGCATGCCTATCTGTTCCTTAATGAGATAAAATCAGTATGGGTTAGCTATATCTGGTACAAACAAAATAAAAAACAAAAAAACAAAAACAAAAAGCAAACAAAAAAACATAATTGCACACCTTAAGGGATTGTGGATACTTTTATTTGCAGCAAATCAAGAGAAACATTAAGGAGGGCTTTCTGAGGTTGTGCAGCTTTCTTGGACTCCTTTAGTGGGATTGAATTATCAGTGTAAATATTAATTTTCAGTTTAGGTAGGATGAATGGAAGTTCATTAATGAATAGGGAAAATGAGGATTGGCCCAAAAACTCATCCATGAGGGTCTCCAGCTTACCCTGGTCAGAATAGTTTTTAAGAACATGCGCTTAAATACTAAATCTCCTAACTGGTCTTTAAATCCCTATCTCTGTAGTCAGTGCAGAAGAAGTAAGTACTCACTTGTCTCAAAAGCCATGCATAATGCTTCTCTGAGTAACCATTTTTAGTAATTTCATATATAAAATCTATCACACTGTACATTCCTACATGTGTACAGTAGCCTTTATGTCTTCCATTTTGAGTGTGGGTAAGTCAGCCATATTTGAACAGTATTCCAGAATTTGTTTATACATGACCTTCTC